>NW_018128072.1:781744-799856 GCF_001952655.1 Monopterus albus
GTGTGGGAGTGTATGAGTGCGTGGGGGCACTGGAGGTGGGGGGGGGGACACCCGCAAAACGGATACCTCAAAAAGGAAGGATGTGAAAAAGGATGGAGGGACGCAGGAAAAGAGGGGGACAGGCTGGTGAAAAACAGTAAGTACATTTATTTTAATGATATTTGCAGTGCGGAGGCATTTTTCGCTGCTTCACCCCGCACACACACGCACACAGGCTGTACTGCTTAGATTAATTGCGGCTCGGGCAGTGAGAGGGTGCTACGCGTCATTGAGACAGGAATAGGGGACTCGGGGGGCCGCATCTTTACGGCCTGATGGAGAGATGGATGGCCGTGGATGGGAGCCGGCGCACCGGGGCTTTGACCCTTCTGTCATTGCTGCGCCTCTTAGCCTCTTAGGTTTCTCACAGTATATTGGGAAGATATTCCAATGATACACGTAATTTACTTAATACCGGAAGCTCAGTTAATCATATTGACTGAAGCTTTGGGCTATGTTTTTGTCTGCCAGGAATGTTCTATGCATTACTAATAAAGACAGAGTTTGGGCTCCGTCTAAGTCTTATTCACCGGCGCACGCTGCAGTTTCCCATCTCACTCTGTTGCGGATGTATAAACTGAGGTGATCATATCTGTTGATGCTCATTTTCTCAGGCTGCGTGGTCAGTGTTAGTGCGTGCGTGCGTGTGTGTATGTGTACGCGAGTGCGTCCGCTTGCTTGTCTTATATAGTCACCCCTAAAGCCCGCAAGTACGCCGATCAGTTTTCTCTTTTGATCTATTTATATTTCAATACGCTGAATATTTGGGCGTGTGGGAGCACACAGTTATTCGCTGTCTAACGAGGAATCGTCCCGATGAGGGTGACTTACCTCAAAGACCCTCAGACAGCTGGAACAGGCGTTTTTTCAGCTGGGTGAAGGAGTGTGTGAGAGACTGCACTTTGTAGGTAGATTTCTAAATCAGCCCAAATAACTTTTGTTTTGGCTTTGCATTACTTTAATAAAGGACAAGTGAATAATAGGTACAAACACTAACCACCACCATCTCCTCTCTCTGAATAAAAGGCCTTGGACTATAGAGACCACCAAAGGAGGAGAAGACACTGTTGACCTGCTGAAAGCAGAGGCACAGTGTTGCTTCTCTTACAGATTTGCTGCAGTGATTGGGAGTGCAAGATCAAATTTATTGGCCTGCACTGTCAGGGCACTGAATGCATTTATCCAGATGGAAATTGGTATTAATGTGTTGCTTGTTTTACCATTTCTGTGAGGTGTTTGCTCCTCTCTCAGCTAGAAAGAGGTGTATGCAGCACTGTACTGCATGCAGTACAGCCCATGAAGTGTTGCCTTCTGTGTCTGTAGAGCCCCCTTCTCTGCTGATCTGTCATACAGTTGCCCAGAGAGATCTGTATTGTACCAGCTGTGAGTAGGGGTATACGGGGGTGGGAGGGTGGGGGTGTCGAGAAAGAAGGCATAGAGGGGAAGAGAGATGAGAGAAGGTGTGAGGCAGAGGAGGCATAGGGAAGATGAACGGAGAGCCAGGTGAGAGATTGGAAAGGCAACAGAAGAGACTATGAGAGAGGCTGGAATTGAATATCTGAGGGAGACATGTTTGGAAGGCACAGGAGAAGAGATGAGAGGAATAGAGTCAACATTTGTGTGCTTGTTTTCTCCAGCCCCATCCTCTTCATCAATTTCATCTCATTGATTCATCGACTTTTGCACAGAAAACCTTCAAGCTTAGCTCAATCCCCTCCTCGCTTGTCTCTCTTTTTCTCTGCCAATCCCCCTGTTTCTTCTTGCCTCAATCCTTTCCGCCTCTTCTCTCACCCTTACAACCTGTGACTTCCTCTGCACAGATTCCTCTTCCCTTTCACCCTCTTTCTCCCACCTCCCCTTTCATCATTTGTTTGATGCAACATTAGTGGATAGTTTCCTCAGTCCTGCGGCCCACCCAAACCCCCCCCCCAACCCTCTGCACACATTGCACCTAGTGTTTCTTTTTAATACAACTAATTAAGGTAAAGCTCGTTAACAGAACATCAATTAGCCTTTGACAAGATCAGAGGCTGGTGTTTTGGAGAAGATTACAGTACTACCCTCTCCCAATGTTCTTCTCTAGACTCTTCTGTGGCTTATACTGATAAATGTGTTGCAGATTCATTTTGGCCAGGAGCAGTGGCATGCCCAGAATGTAATACATGTGGTGATACTGGGGTGCTGTGATGTGGGATGCTTTTGACAGATTGTTTGAATGTGATATTCTGTTTTTGAATACAATTCCTGGAAGGCTTACTCACACTAACAAACTCATTAACTACAAATCTATTTTTTTTTCCGATAACATCTCTCTAGTGCTCATTAAATCAATTCAATTCAATTTTATTTGTATAGCACCAAATCACAACAAATAAATAATCTCAGGGCACTTTACATACTAAGGTCTAGAACCTATTATTATTATTATTATTGAGAAAAACTCAACAAATCCCCCTTGACCAAGCACTTGGTGACAGAGGCAGGAAAAACTCCCTTTAATTGAAAAAACCTCAGACAGATTCTGGCTCTTGTTGGGTGGCCCTCTGCCTAGACCGGTTGGGCTGAGTGGATAGAGGAGAGAGAAAAATAAAAAAGCAACACAACACAGCAAGCAAAACCACAACAATCAAATACTGGACAGGTTGATGTGGCCACTGAAATCAGCAGGGGGACACAGTTTATCAGACTGAGTTTTCTCTGCAGCCAAAATTGTACCTGTAAGTCTAAAATAATCCATACAGTTTATTTAGTGCAATAGCTGTCTTAGTTTTTGATTAAGGTGGACTTTTATATAGTACTAATGGTAATAAAGGCAAACAACAGCAGTTAATTTGTCCTAAAAGAAAGATTTTATCATTCAATACAAGGCAGACACATCTGCAAGTGAAAATACAGTTTAGATGAAATGTATAAATGATAAACAGTTGACAGTATGTGCTGCCTTAAGAAATAACAATCCAGTTCTCTGAAAGTGTACAAACCCAGGAGAGTTGAAGTCTCCTCAGTGTCCAACAGGTTAAAGTTTGGTTACTCAAACAAACCTTTAATCAACATATGGGATTTACTGAGTCAGTGCCACATGTGTAATGTCACACAAACAGAGTTGAAATGATTACCTGATGTTGACTGACAGAAAAAAAATTGGCAGGTTTTGTGTATGAACTAATTTTTTCATTAATTTGTGAGGAACATTCTCTGGCTCCTATGTGAGGATTTCATGATTTTCTCTGTTTTATGTGATTGTAAAGTGAATATCTTTGGGGTCTAGACTGTTGGTAGGACAAAACAAGACATTAAAAAACTTCACCATAGACGCTGAAAAACTGCAAAAAAAAAAACAACACTTTTTAAAACATTTAATTTACCTAATGATTATCTTCATATTTTCCATCCATCCATCCATTATCTATACTACTTATACTGAAGAGGGTAACAGGGGTGCTGGAGCCAATCCCAGCTGACTTTGGGATGAGAGGCGGGGTACACCCCGGACAGGTTGCCAGTCTATAACAGGGCTGACACTTAGAGACAGACACAGCCACAAACACTCACACTCACACCTACGCGTACTTTAGAGTCGCCAATCAACCTGAGCTGCATGTCTTTGGACTGTGGGAGGAAGCTGGAGTACCCAGAGAGAACCCATGCAGGTACAAGGATAACAGGTCCGGGTCAGCCGGAGCTCGAACCCAGAATCTTCTTGCTGTGAGGTGACAACTCTAAACACTGGTCCACCATGTCATCCCATATTATTTATTAACTAATAATAATAATAAAGTCAGTTGCAGTCAAAGAACATAACGGTTTTATAATATATAAGTAGGGAAGACTCATGAGCTCCTGGATTTACTGGTGTATTTACCTTCTTTACCTTACAACATGTTACTGTATATTCTGATTTGAACAATATTTGCTAGTAAACATGAGCAAAACGGGCTTTTCAGGTACCATTAGTGAAGGAACAGCAAATTTCTGCCGATTATCTGTGTTTTTGCCAGAGCTGCTATTCTTGATAATTCAAAGCATCTACCATTAATTAGATGTAAGAGTGATATGATGGATTTGATTATGTAAAGTTGCAGGCAAAACTAAAATGATCCAGTATCTTGGTTCACTGCAGGGTTTTGTTGTTTCTCTCAGAGGGAGAGAAGAGCTGCATTCAGATACTGAATTACAGTTGCTGGGAGAGGAACACATTCTGCTTTGGGTGTGATTAAAATCCAGTTTTACAGAATGAAGTATGGCACAGTGTGAGAATAATCAATATAAAAACAAACTTAGCATGCTGTAGATTAGAAGCTTAGAAAGCACTTTAATATCAATTGAACTCCATATTTTTTTAAATATTTATTTATATAATTATTTCCTAGCAAAGTGGCAGCCCCTGTGGCACCCCTTGTGGCACCCCTGAGGTAAAGCCACTGGCCCAGTTACAGCCCAGCTCTGGACCAGGACTAACAAAGACAGCCAAACACATACTGTAGACAGGAAGACAGGAAGTCATTTAGCAAATAGGTGGCGATGGGAACAGATGGACAGGCTGGCAGAAAAGACAAACAGACACATTCATAAACAGAACGACACAGACAGATACAAACACACAGGTTGGTGAGGGAGAATTTAATGTACACTCCTTTCATGCAGTTGCTATCAAACAGGTACACACACATACACGCACACGCAAATACACGAACCTGAGCCAAAGCCCTGCGGCTTGTATAGGGAATACAAGTCTGGAGGCAGCTAGCATGCACACAGCTTCACATGGCTGCATGCAATACAGTCACACACACACACACACACACACACACACACACATACACACACACTCAAAAAGTACATTCAGGCAAGAGACCCATGGGTATGTAGTCTGACACACACAGGCACACACTTAATACCGACGCATGCATGCACCAAGAGCATACCCAAAAATGCACACACAGTCTATCAAATACACATCACACAATCACGCACCAGCCACAGTTTTAGATCAGAGAGGACCTTGGGACCTTGCCGGTGGGAAACAAACACTGCACTGTACAGTATATATACATTTGAGTGCACAACATATAGACTCACATACTAAACAGGGAAGGAGGATGAAGGGAAATCGTGAACGAGTATGGAAAAATGTGCAGGAAGGTTTTGTGGCACACGACATTTTGCAGCGGTCTGATGTGGTCCTTCATGATGATGGATGATGCAGGAAATGACAACATAAGTGGTTGTTAAAAAGAGGAAATGGGGGTGTTTAGTAAAGCTGTGTTCGCCTGTGTCTGTGGTCCATGTCACATGTCAGCCTGGGCTGCTGTGTCATGCTTCCTGATCTGAGAGTCTTCCTTGCACTCCATGTAGGACCAGCTTTTGTAAAACCCTTTGTCATTCTCTTCTCAGAGCCCAGGAGCTGGCATTTATAGGAGGCTTTGTACTGAAGTGAATGTGCTGGATTTAATAGGTGCGGCTACCAGGTGCAAAGTTGAACTTGTTTTATTGCCTAATTGCTTCATTTAAAAATAGCTTTGCTCTATTTTCTTTCAAGTTTGAATGTGAAATTTCTTTCATAAACAGGTGCCAACTATGCAGCTGTTACAAATGCAAATATAAATGGAATTTGCACAGCGTGTTATGCACAGTACAACACGGAGGGGAAGACAAGTAAGAAAGAAAATGTCAGCACAGAGATGGAGGGACGCCTCTGATGAAGATAGTTTGATGTTGCTGGGCTTATTTTAATGTGCTTCATCTCTGCAATGAAAATAGCTCCAGCTTCTAAAACTGGTATTTTTGATTCGAGACAGTCTTGCAGATGTTCTCCTAGTTTTAAACACTAAAAAGAATGAAGTATACAGTACGGTTGGAACGCAGGTGGTCTCACTGAGGCTCTGGGTTAATTTGTTCTCACTTCAGGTTGTGAGGTTCCATTATTCAAATTGAACATTTTTTTCACATCGAAGCCTTCTTTAGTCTCCTGAGAGGAGTTTAGGAGTGAATGCTCTCTTTTTAATTATGTAATGGCAATTTCACTCTAATTTTTCAAAAGAGCCAATAAAAGACCCCAACCTATTCTGGTAGCGATCAGGTTCATCAAATTTATCATTAAGTGATCTGGTCAGTGTTAGCTGTGGGATATTGTCAGAGTTTGTTGCTTTAGCTAACAGAGTCACTCAGTCACACATTTTGCATGGTGACTGTAAATAAGTCAGTCGCTGGCTCTGGATGCTCTGTGTCATCTAAACCCAACTATTAAGTTGCTCCTAATTACAAGCTCCCACTATACAGTTGTCCAGATGAACTTTTTTGAGTGTATGCATGTGCATTCATCTCTCATGCTCATGTGTGCCTTTTTGGCCTTTGCTGTCATTTCAGACTTGATAATGTTGAGTCATCACTGATGTGTTAGTGTTGTATTGTCAGAGTGGGAAGCAGTGGTGTCTGCAGGAAATATTTAGTCAGGGGGGCCAGATGGGGCCAGTGAAAATCTTGTGGCAGCACACTACATAACCAGCACAGAAGAATTTCAGGCTACACAAGTTAAAAGAAAGGTAAAGATACTCTATTATGGTGCAAAATAAATAGCATATTAAATGTGTGTTATATTTTTAAGAGTTTGTGTTGCAAAGAATTAGACATACTGGGACTTGTCACTTGTATGTATGTGTGTGTTTGTGTGTTGGTGGCTTATTCTGACTTTTTCCAATATAGTTAGTCACAACAGATTAACAATATTAAGTCTAACTTAGTTATACTTGTTGTGGTGGTTCTTTAATAGGTGAAACCACTAATAAACACTCTATAGCTTAATTTTAATGAGAAATACACTAATACAAAGTATTAGTGTTAAAATAAGGCTTTAATTTAAACATAATATCCAGTGATAGCTGTGGGACTTGTTTATTATCCTTGTGTAGTCTGTTTCTCCAAGCAAAAACCCCTAGCTGTCAGAGATTTCTGGTATCTCATGACATTACCATTTCTTCCCTCGTGGCTTCTCATAATTACTTTCTGTACAATAGGATGTGAAGCCATCACAAAAACACTGTGGCCATCCCAGAGTAATGAAAACCTCTCTGGTTAGATACTGTAGCTTCAGGTGTCAAAACTTGGGGAAAACAGGAGATAGATATTTTATATTTGTTGCTGTGAATCAAACATCACAGGATTAGTAGGCTTCTAGGTTTGGCTGTGTGAAGACAACACAGTGGGATTCTAACATTCCCTTCACTAACCTTTCACCACCTTTTGCTCACTAGAATCATGAGGCGCCATAAAAAACAAAACAAAACAAAACAAAAAAGTCACTGGTCTCACTGTGTCTGGATAGGAGTGTATTTCTTGAGCCTAACTAGCCGTTGGTTATGAGTGGGGCCTGAGCCAAATGTGCTGTGAACCTGTAGCCAACAATGCAACTGGGGCGGATCTAAAGAATTTTGAATGGAGTGGCCGGGTTGGGACACAGACTCAGAGAGGGGTGGCACATTGAAATACATGTAAAAGATCAATGAAACTCCTAGTTCTTTGAATAATAAACCATACATTATTAAGAATCAAATTATTTACTTTCTGTAAAAATGAGACACAGACAATTCTTTCTTTAGCTAACTTTGGCTGTGCTCCTTATTTACTCCTAGCTGGAGACATTGCTGCTGCACAGTGGTTCCCCCCATTGAGGCAAATCATGCTAAGTACTCCACCACAACACATTCAGAGAAATGAAATATCATGCTGCATGTGTGGTATAACATAAATCTAAGTTGCCCAATATCATCCATAAAGCACCAGAAAAATGCTAGTTGTATGTAAAGCATCAATTTGTCATTGTGTTTCAAGTTTCATTCATTTATACTGACAAGCATCACGTTTTGATTCTGGCAGGGGTGGCCAATCAGATTCTGGGGGTGGCCGGTGCCCCTCCCTGGCCACCACTTGGCTCTGCCCATGATTTCATTGCAGAGTTAGACTTAAGAATCCAGCTTAACCTCAGCAACATGCTTCACCTCCTATGGAATGAAAGTAACTGCTCATGTGTGTCTACCATTTATATATCTCTAGTCTGTCTATTTGACAGACTGTCTCTACACGTTAAGTCCACATGCAAGTCTGTGTTTGTGTGACCTTGTACGAAGGCGCAGTAGTTATCAGTAAAGGTTTCCCCAGACCAGTTTTGTCTGTTTATCCTCAGAATAAGATTGTGAGTCATTACTATGCAGAGCTAGATGCTTTTTTCTGCTGAGAGTCTCAAGCATCTTCTTAGCTTCTTGTAGCTGTTACAAAATATTTCACCTTACTGGTCCTGAAGGGCCGTGGTGTCGGCTGCTTTTTATCTTGCTCTTTTAATTAGTGACTGATTTAGATCTGGCTAGGTGATCCCAATGTCTGGCCAATCAATGAGGGAATTAATGGAAGCACTGGTGCAAGCAGAGTGGAGCAACACTGTGGCTTTGTGACTGCTGGTTCAGGATGGAATGGGAAAATTATCCCTTTAATGTTATTGATAAAAATTAGAGTATTTGTTCTGTGCCTTAACATGATTCCATTAAATTCTAAATATTCCCAAGTTTATTTCTGCTGTCACACAAACACCTACTAAAAATCTTTCATCCAGTTCGTTCCTGATTTCAATCTCAATGCTTGTTAAAAAAACAAACAACAATCAGATTTCATTCATGAATGTATAGTACATTATGTAAATGCACAGCGTGAATGCATGTTTATTCTTAGATGATTGCACTGCACTGATAGCTCTCAGATACTGAAGCTATTTTCTCTGAATACCAAGTCCTCAGAGCTTCTCGGTGCCTGTCAAAGGTTCAGCCGTGAGGAATTATTTCTTTTAAAATAAAAAAAATAAGATAATCCCCCAGGTAGTGCATCGTAAGAACATCTTGACCGAAGATCTGGGGGAAAAAGCAAACATACAGACAAACCGACAATGCAGAAAACAATTTCTATGTACATTAAATCCAGTAAACTTCCTGTGGTTATAGCCCACCCGGGAGTGGAGAGGACTGGCCAGGGAGCAGCTCCGCAGCCCTCTGCTCCCACTATAGTAGATGTCATGTGTTGAAGTGGGGAAATGAAATATCCTTGCTCCATGGCTGGCCATATAAAAGGGCATATATTATACAAGCATTGGCAATGAGCATGCAAACTATGTAGTCTCCTTGCAGAACTATTTTTATTCATTCATCTGGAGTTAGTATAGGCCAGTTAGGCTTATTATAATAACACCCTGCACTCCCTGCACTCTGTTGTGTGAACTGTGTCCTCTGTTGTGTCCTCCAGACACTGGCCTTTCCACATGAAAACATATGACTTACTAATATTTATTTCTGAACACTTGTGAGTGAAGTAAAACATTGGTCACCAGTTTTTCTCTGAATGGATGTGTGTGTCAGTTAGGGAGCGAGAAAATAAGATATAGAATTGAAATATTTCTGTGCATCATTCATAGACACATTGATGTTGTTTATGCTGTGTAACTTAGAATATGGTGTCTGTGTGAGCTTGCAGTGCCCTGAGGATTAAGAGAATGACAAGGGGACAGAAAGACAACACACACACACACATACACAATGAATAACTCCAGATGCTCAAACTGTATTACAAAGTAAATGAAACCCCTGCTAGGCCTTTATATTTATCAGATGATTTTCCTCTTGAGTTCATTTTAGACCCTTGCTGCAATTACTAAACATGTATGAGATTATATTAAAGCAAAATTAAACATTCTCCACTTAAGTAATTATACACCGAGCTGAATGTTATGAGTTAGAGAGATATGTGGTCAAATATTTCAGTAATAATCATACGTAATGGATGTGATTTCCAGTCACTGCTTCTTGTGTCTGGTGTGCCAGAAATCATAATGGACAGGACAAAGACATTTTCCTTTTACTTAAAAAATGAGGTCAGAGAATTGTTATTGCTACACTGTGGCAGGGTCCAGGGTCAGCTTCATCTCATTTCCATCAATCCATAGAGGGAAGAGAAACAAGGAGTGTCCTCCCATTCAAGTAATGAAATGTATCCCCTGAATGTGCGGAAGCTAAGTCCAATTAATTGCCACCGTCTCTTGGCAGAAGTGTTTAAGTTGAACCCATAAAAATATTGGAACTAAAGATGCTCTGAACCTGGTGGTGAGGCGAGTTTTGTACATCCACATAAAAATTAAGGGGACTTGAAATGTCAGAATAAAATGTCGTTTTGCTGTGAAGAAACATCAAAGTGAGATGTCAAGGTGACTGTTTCGTTCTGTTCTTGTAAAAGGTTGCACAATACAAAAAGGACAAATGGAGACAATCTGCCACAAACCAGTGTCTGACATGCACAGCCAATGGACAGCTCACACTCCCCTTTCCTGTAAAAGTAGTTTTATGTAACATTTTTTATCTACATTAGAGAATGCAAAAACCTAGAGTGATAACACATTGTAGTTTTATTTTACACTTTAAATAATATTTTTTATTAAACTGAATAATAGAACGATGCGCATAACAGTAAATTTAATATCCATGTTGAACAAAAAATATTTTCTTCTATCTGTCTGTGTGCGCGTGTGTGCAAGATATTCCATATCAGCTACTGTAGCCTCTCAAATGTAACTGCTCCACATAAAAAATGGCATCATGTTTATGAAAGTGACCCACTCTAACCAGATTATCAGCCTGTGGCACATGTAATTTACAGATATTGTGGGTTGTGTTTCCCCGTGAGGACCTGGTGTCACAAAGATTTCATAAATGGTCCCATCGTTTGTCACTTGAATGGCTTATGATAGCCATGGCCATTAAGTCAGAGGGAGGCAGTGGTAGCACCAAAGCAGTAGCGACAGCAGCAGCAGCAGGCTTTAATACTGCTGTTTACAGTCATGCAGTAAAAACACGCAGTATGCTGCTGTACGCTGTGCTATTTGCCCATCACTCTGCACACCGTGCACAATGGGAACAAGTGCTGCTTGCATGCCTGGTGGCTCTTCTACTCAACAGGGATCAAAGAGAGACAGGGAGAGAGAGGAAGTGAGGGAGGGCAGGAAGTAGAGACTGAAAGAAGTACAGGACATAGACATGTGGAAGGACAGAATGGCAGAGGGCTGGGAGAAAATAGACAAAGAGGAGAGGGAAATAGAAAGAGGGAAGGAGAGTTGTGACAGTGAGATGCTGCACAGTGAGGTGACTGAATGAGCGAAAAGATGAATGAACAAGTGAAACCCACAAATCCAAGTGACTAAGTGAGACAGACTGGTTGCAAGGGTGCTCATGTCCATGTGTGTGTCAAGTAAGAGTGTGTCAGTAAGTGGATGAGTGGGTGAACAAGTGCAGCAGAACAGAGAGAGAGAGAGAGAAAGTGAGGTTAGGAAAGAGAGGGAGAGAGGATCTGTTCCGTCAGAAAGGACACACTCCAGTGGCTGTGATTGAAGTATGGGCCAATTAACACAAGGAGCACTGAGCTCCAGCTGCACTCTTCTCTTCATTCCTCCGCTCCCCCACACTGCCATACTACCCTGAACAACACACACGTTGATATCCTCACATGTATGCATGCCGTGGGCACCGCAGTGTGCTGGTCTGCTACAGTCTTAGTCTATACTATAGTACAAGGAAATTAGAGGCACATACAGCAGTTTTCTCAAGCGCACTGCAGTCTTAAATGTGGACAAATAAAAAAGAGGAGGGAAAAAATGAAGTCCACATCTTTAGGGGAGGGTTTCTTTTACTTACACAGACTCAGAAATGCTGCAGTTTCTAATAGCATACAGTAGACTGTATATTAAACAGCATATATTTTAGATGTTTGTTGTGGAAAACTGTCTGGGTTGATTCAGTGCAGCCCGTGCCATAGGCACCAAGGAGCAGGTCTATTACTCTGCATGACATCATGGAATGAAGCAGCAGAGCCCCAATATGGGCTAGACACAAAGCTGAACACTGCACTTCCACAGCACTACACTCCAGGCTCCACAGACTCCTTTCTCCATTCACATTTCCCCAACAGATCAGATACAGCACAAGGTCTGGCACGTTGCCTCCTTTGGAATTCAGTGGGAAAAAGGCTCAGAGAGGTGTGGATGCTAACAACTCTTACCAGGTCTTCTCCTCTCTTGTAATACTCTTTCCAGAGTCAGTGGAGGTGCTTTCTGCTGAAGGGGACAGAGGCATCTGATACTCTAAAACACTGTAACAGTTTCCCTAACCACACTGACAGCAAGAATACATTTTTCATCTTTTGTTTAGAGGCCAACTAGGTACTTGTCTCTGTCTTTGGTAGTTGCAGGACTAATACAGGCGTTACTGCTTCTCTTTATAGAAGAATATACTTTTAAAGTTTGACTTTAGCTGCACATAACTGTAAACCTGTTTTGACATTTTTCAAACCAGTGCAAAAGTTTGTGCACCAGCCATTCACTCCTGTAGGTGATAATTTGTTAAATGTTTAAGCAGAGATATGATAAGATATGTTTTGATTACGATGCACTGGCTGGGAATTTTGGAAGAGAAAGAGGAGACTGACTTGCCTGTGTAAATGTTTTCTCTTATCTTCTTGATTAGTTGTCTCTGTCACTCTGAGAATATTACTGCTCTTAAGTGCATGATAAATATTCCTCAAGGTGTTTTTCGCTTCTGACTGTCGCTGGCATGCACGCTGGTTTCTGTGGAGCTCTAACTGCTGTTTTTTTTTTTATTTAAAAACACCATCTAAACGGGCTCAGTGGAAAAATAATTATACTATAGACACAGTACACTGCTTATTACCTTGATTGACAAAATGAACAATCAACAGTGTGCAATACAAATACATTAGTGTACTGTAAGTGAGATATAATGAGTTAGACAGCAAGTGATGGTTGAAGGTGCATGCACCATGATTAGAAGTTTCAAAGTCTAAAAATATCATCAAAGAAAGTGCTCTGACAAGATTTGAAAGGTTTTCAAATTCGGGGTTTCAAGAAGGAAGGAAAGAATATATTATAATATTTATAAGACTGATGATAAAAAATCTGAAACGTAACAAATAATCAGAATGAACACATTGTTAAAGTATCACATTGGATGGATGCTGGAAGTGTTTCAACTAACTGAAAATCCTCAAATCCTTTTCATGAAAAACAGAAATCCAATCACGTTCTGATTTCCTGGGTTGTAGGCAGTGCCTTGGTAAATAAATATACAGTACATAGTGTAGAAGTGGCTCCAAACACTGGACATGATTGTTTTTAAAGCTAGAAGGGGAAAAATATACTAAAATGCAAACATTTGCATTTTAACAAAAGATTCATTTATGGTAGCAAATCAAATGAAACAGTAATCTCTTTCTCTCCCACTCTCCTTCCCAGTGTCAGTGTGTGTGTTCGCTGCAAACCCCTCACTGCCCGCTTTTCATGATTCAGTTTGCAGAATTTCAGAGAATGGAGCACATTATGAACTATATAATAAGATGTACTGAGATGAGGATTTTGATTATAAATTACTTGTACTTTATTGTAACGTGCCTCAGTGAGATGAAGATGTTGCACGTTGAATATTTACAGGCGCTCTGTACTGTACAGTATCCTCTACTGGCAAAGTGGATACTGTATGTAGTAAAAGAGTGTGTTCACACCTCCAACAAGGCTGGAGTGGCACACGCAGCCTGAGTAGTGCAACGTAAACACCTCATGAGAGTGAAATACGGCGACAGGCCTAACAGTTAGTGTGTCACAGCTCAGCACCGTAGAAAACATCTCTACCAAATGATGTTCCTGCAGCTTGGCTCTCATATTCTCTCTCCCCATGTGTCTTTCCCATTCTTTCCTGCAACATCTTCCACGCCACAGTTCCCTTTTTCCTCCCTCTTCTCATCATTATTGCCTTTTTTCTCTCTCATACTAACTGGTCTGTCACCTTACCAGTATCTATCCACCTCTCTCCTTCACCCTCTCATTCCATTTCACTTCACCGTTCTTAGTCTTCCTCTCTCTTCTCTGTGGCTCACCACCACACAAACATGCATGCAAATACATACCCACAGCTCTGCCACTCAAAACGGGAGGTTTGTCAGTGTATTTGTTTAAGCCAAACACGTACACACGCGCCAGTAATCAATATTTCTTTTCCTACTATTCTCCTCACATATTACTCCACCTCTCACCATCCCACCCCACTTTGTCCTCTCCTTTTCCCCTTGTTTACTGCTCCTCCACCCGACCTCCTGCCCTCTACTCAGTCAGTCCATCTTACATGCCCTGTATTTACAGTACCCCTCTATTCCATCCATTTCACAGCTGTCTCTTGTCCTTTCTCATTCCTTGAGTCACTTTTTCTTCTCCACTCTTCTTTTCTTTGTTGCTTTCTTTTCCATCCAAACGACTGATCAGGGTCAAGGAATCAGCAGACTGTGACAAAAAGAGGAGAGTCGGATGAAGATGGAGCAAAAAACATAGAGAGGAGGAAAGGGGAAATGGAGGGGCAGAAAGGGAGTGGGGCTTTAGAGGGAATATTATGTCAACAGGCTCCTGTTAATCAATGCAATGGTGTTTAGTAGCTGAAGCAATGAAAATAGGAAGAAGAGATGGGGAATATAAAAAGACAGAACACAAGAGAGAATGAGGAGAAAGTGAGAAGGAAATGGAGAAAAAAGAGGGAGGGAGGGCAGTTGGCACCAGAAGTAAATTGAAAATGATGTGCTGTGTTTTTGTGTGTGTGTGCAAGTGTGCAGCTCACATATTAACCCTGCCATCTCCCAGGTAGTCATTATCTTTCTGTGTGGTGGTTTGTGTGAGTGAGTGTGTATATGTTTGAGTGTACTGCATTAACCCTCCTATCTCTCTATCATTAAGCTGCTCTACAGGCAGAGTGTATCTGTGCATTTATCTTGTGTGTGTGTTCAAACACTTGTGTTTGTGTTTGTATGTGGATGCCGTTGCGAGAGGGTGAGTGTGTTTACAGTGATCTTAATTGTTGTTATCATTCATGCAGCACAATAACCACCTCTGCCCCCATCTTTGTCTCTGTCTGCTATTAACTCTTACTCTCTCTTGCCCTTCTTCCCTCCAACGGCCAGTTTAAATTTTTCCTCATATTGCTCCTTCTCAGCCTGCAGCCTAAATAGCACCCATTTCATCTTCTCTCTGACTTTGCGTTCTTTTCTTTCCCTCTACTGTCTTTTCCTCTCAGCATTCCAATTTCCTCATCCAGTATTTTCTCCAACCAAAGCTAACTTTTATTACCCCGTGATTGGATTCAGAATTCATTACAGTGTCCTGCCTCTTTTCCATCTCTGATCTGTTTCTCTCTTTCTTTCCCATTCACATTCTCTTTGTCTACACCTCTGTTTGTCTTTCTTGCTACGTCCTTCTTCTGTTCTCCTTCTTTTTCTCATTTCATTTGATTTGTTTTGATGCCCTCTATGCTGTATGTTATAGAAAAAAGTCTGACTTAATGTCTTCTCTTGCTTTTTCTTCACCTTCTTCTTCCCCTTGCTCTCTCTTTCTTTCAGGCACCCTCTCTTAGTGTGATATATATCTGCCTCCCCCCCTCGGCAGGTTGCCATGGTCGCCATACCTACTCTCCTATTGGTCCTGGCAGAGTGGGCAGGTCTGGTGGACACCTCCCCCCACCTCCTGCTCAGGCCCAGCCCGCGGGAACGCGATGCAGGGGCCATGATGAACTTCAACATTGCTGTGATCCATGCCGGTGCTACAGTGCAAGCAGAGGCAGCAGTGGCGGGGCCTGGGGGAAGGGTGCTCTACCCCGGTTTTGGCCGGGTATATGGCTCCCTGGGGGAGAGTGTGGTCACCCAGTGGGGCTCTGCTAACGTCATCTGGCTACAGGTTGGACACTGCCTCCTCTACCTACTGCCCATTCAGCCTTCCTTGAAGAAAGGGAGTAGCAACGACCATTCATTATTCATACTCATTATTTGAGCTGAATGAACAGCATGCTGCTGCTATTGTGTGGGCCCTGCTCAGTAAGCAGGTGTCTGGCTCTGTTGTTTGACCACAGTTTGTATGCTTAGCCAGACATCACCTACCATATGGATAACATAAAGTCAAAACACATTGACCTAGATGGCCAACTTTATGTATCTCTGTTTTGATCTCTTTCTGTTTATTTCTCTCTCTTTCTTCATTCCTCAATAATGTCCCAGGTGAATGACAGTAGTCCTAAGACGGCGCTGTCCCAGCTGTGTGAGCTGCTGGCGGCGCGGCCCCTGCAGGGTCTGGTTTATGAAGAGGAGAGGCCACCTCGCACAGCCTGGGGTCCTTTAGCCCCCATGCTGGAGTTTGTCTCTGCGCAAACGGGACTGCCAATAGTGGCTGTAGGAGGGGGAGCAGGGCTGGGGAGGATGCCACAGGTAGGAGGAGGGAGATTGGGTTGGGGTGGGAGAGTGAAGACGAGGTGCATGAGCTTGTGTCGGGGGGAGTGTGCATGTAAGAGAGAGAGAGAGAGTGGAGAGAGGGTAGATGTCTGGTGAGTTGGACAATGTTAATTAGGTCTGTGCTGTATACTGAAGCAGTATGGATTGACAGAACTACGAATGGAGTATAAAGGGAGATCTGCTTATATTGCCAACAACTTGTCAGAATGTCACACATCCTCTCTGTGAAGAAAAGGTTTGGGGAAGTGCCGGTGGGACGGAAGAAAAGTAGAAGGTCAGGGTTGCTGATCTGCTGAAACTCTGAAGTGTTTGATCTGTAAATGGCACCAACTGAGGCTGTCGCTCTGCCTCTGATGTTCCTGGGAGGGAGGCAATGCACAGACATGGGTGTGGGGATATGTATGTGTAGCCTTTACATTTATGTGTGGGTGTATACATGAAAGAAAGCTAGTGCCACATGCTTTTCAGCACCAAATGGTGAAACAAAAAAGCATTGGATTTGTGCTAACAAATAACTATTTTAACCATTTACTCTTGAGGAATTGGAACTGTAGCACTTTGACGAACTTCCTTTGAAGATGCACCTTTGCCTAGTCGTCATCCTTCCCAACCCCTGAACAAACTTTTTTGAAACACTCTCTTCTGGACGTCATAGGAGAATTTGTGCAACAATCCAAACTGTTTTAGCCCTGGGGCTGCACGAGTGCTACTGCTCCATAAAAACGTCAAGCCCCGTGATGCCTCGATGTTATGCATAAAGATGGAGCAGTCTAGAGAGTCTGTAGTTCCTTGTAGCAAAAATGCTGTCTCTTACCACCTCACGGTATTATAGCTGCAGGTTAGACACAGTACGGCTATAGAGGATGAATTTCCCACTGAGATTTTTAACCAAATCTTTTGTTCTCCCCCCCAAATCAGGAATCAGGTTCCATCTTTCTCCAGTTCAGCTCCTCCACTGCCCTCCAGTTAGAGGTCATCTTTGAGGTTCTGGAGGAATATGATTGGACCGCCTTTTCTGTGGTGTCCACACGTCACCACGGCTACCAGGATTTCCTGTCTGTAGTAGAAGGCCTGACGGACGGTTCGTTCATCGGCTGGGAGAAGAAGAGTGTGGTGATCCTCAACGTGACCGATGACCCTGGGGGGGCACGCACGCGCCGGCTGCTGAAAGAGAACGAGGCGCAGGTGAGACAGGGGGGAGGGAGGGGAAAGAGGGGAGGAAATGGGGAGGAAGTACTGCGAGTATCATTGGGGGCCCCCTTTCTGACAGGTGGCTTTCCAGCTTTTTCCTTCCTTCTTCATCTCTCCCTCTGTCCCTTCACATCTCTCTCTCCCCTCTCTCCTCTATCCCTCTGTTCTTCTCTTCCCCTCCCATCTGCCAAGACGGAAAGAGTTGAACAAAAACCATGAGTCCATCTGATTTGCTGGCTGGTTGTTATATGGCATAGTGCAAAGGAGAATGGAGTGCAATGTGAACAAACACTTTCCCAACTCAAGTAGCTTTAAGATTGTAACAAAACAAACAAACATCCTATTCCATACCACCTGATAGTATTAAATACAGTATGTACTATGTGCCAGCTGGTTCCGCCTCCTACCTGCACGGTCATTTGACATGACATTTACACTGAGGGAACTATTCATGGCTGGCTATTTCCATCAATTATAAATATTTTTGATATATTTGGCATTATATACAGTGGGTACGGAAAGTATTCAG
>NW_018128072.1:800684-813809 GCF_001952655.1 Monopterus albus
TCTTTGACTTTCTACAACTTTCTCCCATCTCCCGACTGCATCTCTGGAGCTCAGCCACAGTCATCTTTGGGTTCTTCTGTACCTCTCTCACCAAGGCTCTTCTCCCCCGATAGCTCAGTTTGGCCGGACGGCCAGCTCTAGGAAGGGTTCTGGTCGTCCCAAACGTCTTCCATTTAAGGATTATGGAGGCCACTGTGCTCTTAGGAACCTTAAGTGCAGCAGAAATTTTTTTTTTGTAACCTTGGCCAGATCTGTGCCTTGCCACAATTGTGTCTCTGAGCTCTTCAGGCAGTTCCTTTGACCTCATGATTCTCATTTGCTCTGACGTGCACTGTGAGCTGTAGGGTCTTATATAGACAGGTGTGTGGCTTTCCTAATCACGTCCAATCAGTATAATCAAACACAGCTGGACTCAAATGAAGGTGTAGAACCATCTCTGGGATGATCAGAAGAAATGGACAGCACCTAAGTTAAATATATGAGTGTCACAGCAAAGGGGCTGAATACTTATGACCATGTGATATTTCAGTTTTTCTTTTTTAATAAATCTGCAAAAATGTCAAAAATTCTGTGTTTTTCTGTCAATATGTGGTGCTGTGTGTACATTAATGAGGAAAAAAAATGAGGTTAAATGATTTTAGCATATGGCTGCAATATAACAAAGAGTGAAAAATTTAAGGGGGTCTGAATACTTTCCGTACCCACTGTAAATTTCTCGTCAGCTTGACATGTTTGGCATCTTATGGAAGCTGTGGGATCTGAAAGTTTGTAATCAGTGACCCACAGGTGGGCCACTGATTATTGATTGTTGAACATGGCCCTTTACCTGAACATCACCTTATCTAATTCATGACCCCATTCTGATCCAGATATAACTCTACTTCTTCTACACACACCATCTTTATTTAACTTCACTATATTTACCTTCTCTATACATGTTGACAGCATATGCAGGCAATTGTATACGAAGAAAAACAAATCACTCATTCACCTCAAATTCACATTGTTTCATAAACCTTGCACGTAGTGACTCATGGCTTTGGTTAGCACCACTCATTTGTTTCTTCATACTGTATCACTGCTTGCCATCCTTCGTCCCTTTCTTACTTCTTTCAAAATCTCACTCCCACTTCTCTTGCTTTTGCTTTCACACTTCAGTTTTCCTTACTCCTTCCTTTAAAAATCCTTTATGACCCCATGATCATCCTGTTAAAATGTTGTTAAAATGCTGCTACCGCCTCTGCTACCCCCCCCCCCACGTTTCTTTGCCTGGCGACCACCTCACTATCTGCTGCTTTGCTTTTCATCTCCATCTCTGTAAGGCTCTTTCATTCCTTCAGTCCATTTGTCCATCCTCTTACTGGATGTCTTCCCAGCCACAGACTCGGCTCACTGTTGACTCAGTTTAATCTGGGTCTCAATGTCATCGCTAATGTCCCGGCACGGCCACTGCAGCTCTGCCTGAGCGTGTGTGTGTGTGTGTATATGTTTGTGTCTATAAGTGTGTGCATGTGTATTAGTCCTTAGACTCAGCTTTGCTAGTGTCACTATTAATATAACATATTGCCTGAAGAGGGCTGCCCCCACACACGTCTTTCTTTTAACCCTCCTGCTTTTCACTACAACCTCCCTTCTTTTAGCTTTACTCCACTGTAGGGCTAAGAAATGCTTGCTTAGCGATCCCTTGTGTGTTTGCATTACAGGCTTGCTCTCTTTGTCACATATATGGCAATGCGTTCTACTCTGTAGATGGACTGATGCAGGTCTCTGGGTCAGTTTTCAACTCAAATCTCTCACTACCTATCTTTTGTTCTGTTCTTCTTCCAGCTTCTGCCTTGTCAGTATTTGTTTTACTTTCTCTCTTTCTCTCTGTTGTATGTTCATCTCATTCTTTATTTCCCATTTTTAGCTAGCATGTGTTTCTGTTTGTAACTCAGATACTCTCCTACTCTCCTTAATTCACTCTCCCTTTCTGCCTGCCACCCTCCTTCCTCCTCCCCTTCTGCCACTCTCATTCCCTGTCTAATTCACTGGAGGTTTATTGGCATACATGCAGCATTGTTTTGCCAAGCCATTACAGTTCAAAATTCCGTCAAGGCAAAATTCGCAAAATATGATTTCAGTCTGTTTCCCTGTGCTCCTCCACCCCCCACCCCCACTAATGCAAGAGAGTCATCTTCTTCTTTTTTGTCCTTCAGTTCCCCTCTGTCTCGTTTCTTCACTCAATCATTTTTATTATTTTAAACACACGTACTCCTTCCTTCTTTTTGGGCATTTGTCAGTGTTTAACCTCTCCTGTTTTTTTTTCCATCTCAGATCCATCTTCTTCACGTCAACCCCGTTCTTCCCTCTCCATTTACCCTCTAACCCTGTAAAATCCTCTTTGGTTAGCTTCAACCTCCCTCTCAACCCTCTCTACCTCAGCACTTGCAGGGGAGAGCTCATCCATTGCTCCAACTTTGTCTTTCTCTCTCTTCAGTGATTTTCCCTCTGTTTTAGTCTCACTCTATCATCCCACCACTTTTTTTGCAAATAACTCTTATCTCCTCAGGCCCCTATTTCAACAAAATATGTCATCCTTTGCTTTACTTTGCTAACCCCCTACCTAAGGAGTGACTACTGTGGTTTTTCATCTCTGATTACTTCCCTACATCAGCTCGTTGTGCCCCCTCCATCTTCTGTTGTTTCCAGGTCTTTTCTCCACCCTGCTTTTAATAACATATGTCAGAGTTTAACCTCTTCTCCTTTGTTTTCCCTTAGGTGTGTTTGATTTTTAACCACCGCCCTTTCCATTGCTTCCTTGCCTCTACCCACTCTATTTCTCTGGTCTGTTACTTAGGAGATTTTACATTTTCTTTTTCTTGTTGTTTTCATTATTCATTGCTGTAACTTGTTTCATCAGGTCCAAGCTCAATAAGCACTGTCCCCCATCACCTCTGGCAAGTCCTGGTTACTGTAACACATGTCACAAGCAGTCATGCAGCCTTCCCTCTTGCTGGTGTGTCTTCTTCTTTTGTTGAATCATACTCCCTACTCCCATGAACCTTATCTCATCAGCTTGCAGCTATCTCTTCTCTTACCTCTTTCAGCATAATTGTTTGCTCTTGATATGGCCTTTTCCATCAAACCTCACCATAGCCCCCCCCACCCCAGGTGTACCTCTGCTCCAGCTCTATCTCTATCCCCTTACTTTTCCCACCTCTTGTCTTTCTCCACATCTTCCCTGTCCCCTCCTAATCTCACTAGCATGTATGTTTGTGTGTGTCTTCCCTCATCCTGGTTCCCCCCCGTCTTCCTACTGTCCTCTAGGTACGTTTGCTGTACTGCTCCCAGGAGGAAGCTGAGCTGGTTTTCCGAGCTGCTTGGGCCGCAGGTCAGGCCGGAGCCTCACACATGTGGTTTGCTGTGGGACCAGCTCTCTCAGGTTTGGGGATGGACAGCCTGCCCCGGGCTCTGTTTGCAGTGCGGCCCCAGGGCTGGAGGGACGAGCCTCGACGAAGGATTGCTCGGGGTGTGTCTGTGCTGACTCATGGGGCAGTGGCAATGCGCAAGGAATACGGAACCACGGGTGGGCCGAACTTTGTCACCAACTGCATGACAGATGCCAATCAGACCCAGAGACTTCAGGGCAGAATGAGGTGAGAGGAAGATAAAGGAAAATAGGAAAGCTCTATAGAGAGAATAAGAGGAGGCAGGGAAGAGAAACATTAGGTTGTGGCTAAGTAAAAGGCAGTTGGCAGACTCCAGACAGAATATGCGAAAAAGAAAGGAAGGAAATAGAAACAGGATAATGTGTATTCTATTAAACAAGTTGATTTGGCGCCAGAATGAGCTGGAAGGTATATGGGTGGAGTTGGCAAGTTCAGTGTCAGAGAGCAAGCACAGAGGGAATATCTGAATTTGGAGCTGGCTATCATTCATGCAAAATAGTTGTTGTTGGTGCCTGTAGTTGTGAGTTGGTGAAATTACCCCAGCATCTGTAGCAAGCGGAGCATGTCTCATGTATATTAATGAGCAAGCTTTAATATATTCCTCGTACTGTAGGCTGTGCAAACAGACAGTAGCATACTCCAACAGGTACTGTAGCTCAAGTGGTTCAAGTTATCATTTTGGTTTATTTTTAACGTCAGTCATTCTTGCTCCACATACATGCCGCACACATCTTGTATAAAGATCCTCCTGTAATTTTGGGTGATGTGACAATGAGCCAAATGTGTAATTAATTTGTACATTTGCAGTATTTTTGTAAATGAAGCACAGCACAAGCTGTGTGACAATTGAAGGAAAATGATTAATGGTTTATATATGAGCTATATGTCCAAGAACCAAGGAAGATGTTTTCATTTCCATTTTTTGCACTGCTACCTGCTGTTCACTGTCTGTAACTACAAGTTGCTGTTCCAATTGAAGCCTCTTGTCATATAAAAAAAAAAGCTTTCAGATTCTGTGTTTTGAAGACAGCAAGATGACGCAAGGAGACAATTAGAAGGTCTGTCCTGTGTGATAATCAGACCAACTATAGTGCTGGGAGACAACAACAGTTGTTTGACTTCACAGATCCTGACAGTTCTGTGCGTTTGATCATTTGTCTGTAGATTTGATTAACAAACAAGCCCTGACTGTCACCATAGAGGTGCTGCGATTTAGTTTCAAGTGGGAAGAGAGATCAGTGTAGGCTTTCAGTTCCATCAAAGCCAACTTTATTAGTTCAATTTTTTCCTCATTTCCTGAAAATATACGGTTAATTGATTTATATTATGTGTGTTCTGTCATTTACTTAATGTCTGCCTTCTCCTTTTTGTATTCGTCCTTCGCCATGCAGGTATTTCAGCAACATCACACTTGGTGGTCGAGACTACTCCTTCAATAGTGATGGTTACCTGGCTAACCCCTTCCTGGATGTAATTTCCTGGACATCTGGACGTGGATGGGAAGATGTAAGGACATGACATTGGTTGTTGCAGTTTAGAAGAGAAAGGGGCATGTTTTCTGTTGAATAACACGATGGTGCATTAATTTGTTCTTCATAAACAGTTTGAATCTTGAGGGTCATGAGCCTGGAGGTGATTTTGTGTTGAAACACACAAAATTCTTGAGAGTTAATTTCTCCATGCAAGTTAGAGGAGCACATCTGTGCTGCAGTGGCATGTGACATAAGAATATAAACCTGAGAATGAGGATAGGCAAGTTCCCTAGGTTCATGAACATGTAAAGTTCACCATGGCTATCAGTGCCAGAGGCAGAGGAGTAAAGTTGGCTGTTGACCATGTGACCAAGCTTTGTTTGCTCCAGCTGTTCTTCTCCAGTTTCTGCTGTCTCTATTTTCAAGTTCCTGGACAGACACAATACAGTACATGCATTCATGCACCAGTGCTGTAGTACTTGAGTCCAGGACTCAGACTCAGGTCTGACTCAAGTCCATATTTTCAGGACTTGTGACTTGACTTGAGCACTGATGACTCAGACTTGGACTCGGACTCAAGCATTGACTGTATTTGAATTCCTAAGGTGGAGACAAGGACTTATTTTTTTTGTTTGTGTGTGTGTATAATAGGCCATAATAATTTGGCCTAAGATCAAAAGTGTACACTCCGCCTTTCTATAAATGATTTTAGTGTATCAGATTGCTGCGATACACTGTTGGAAAGTTTGGAATATAAAATGGTGAGATCTGTGTCAGTTTGGTTTAATGTAGACCTTGATGACTCTGATTCGGGTAACGGAGGCTTGACTCAGACTCAACTCGGATTAATCTTTGGTAACTCGGACTTGATTCGGACTTAAACACGAGGGGTTCGAGACTCAACTCACACTCAAGGTTTAGTGACTCCACTACAACACTGGCACACATGCATATTCAGTATATAGTGCTGAAGCAAGTAGTCAGTTGAGAAAAATCTAATCAACAGAATTTTGATAACTGATTAATAGTTTAAGTTAAAATGACAAATAATTTCCATTTCTAGCTGTCAAAATATGAACATCTATTGCATTTCTGGTTTTGCATCACTGTAAATTGAACATCTTGAGGTCTGGGACTTTTGATCTAACAAATCAAGCAATGTGCCTATCAGCATGAGATCGCTCTAGGATATTATCATGGATCAGTTAATAAAAATATTCAAATATAGGTCCATATGTTTTAAAATAAATCTTAATACAATACAAGCATGCCAATGTGTACTTTTAAAAACATATTGGTTGCTGAAATCATCTTGGAAAATGAAGGCCACAATCCAAGTTTTGTGCAAAAAAGTTATACTGTATATATAAATGTATGTTTAAATAAATTAAATGTATAGATAAATGTATATATAAACTGTATATAAACAGTTTGGCAGTATGAGGCATCCAACTTAAGAAGGTTTATTCTCAAAATCCAGTAACAGTCTAGCAAAAAATTTCCTTTTGTTATTTCACCAAACAATGTTTCTTTACAGAGATGCAGCGGAGGGATATTAACACAGTTAGGGAATTTTGTAATTTGGAAGACGCCTACTTGATTTGACTAACTAATAAAACTTCACATTAGCTTAGGCTGACTTTTACATTTCTCCACAGAATGAGGACTGTACATAGATCTCATCCCTAGATATCACTTAATGGCCAGTAATCAATAATGAAAATTAGTTGCAGCCCTGCAGTCAGTCCTACACATCTATTTTATTTTTGGATGTTCTGGCATTTTTCTGAACAATAGTTGATGAATTGTTTCTGTTTTCTGGCAGGGTTCTTTACTGTAAAACGAAATTCAGATTGATATAGTGATGAAGATTTCTAACCATCTGGTTGTAGACTCAGCATCATTTCTGTGTGTGAGTGTCTTACCTAGTGTACATAATTATATGCACTGCTTCCCAGCACCATTACCCATGACACACCATGCACATTCTATATAGCAGTGGTTTCTTCAGAAACTCTTAATACAAAGCCTTGTCACCTGTTGAAGCTGTTTTCCCTTTAATACACCAGAATTCTACCCTTGTCATTGTTAGAAAAGAGAGCAATGTTCATTTTCTCAACCACATACAGGCACACAAGACACACAACACTCTCAGAACATACACTTCACAACTGCACATTATCACAAACACTGCACAAATACCAATGCTTCCACGCACACACACAAGGACAAATACACACTTGTGCTTCTCAGCCTCCTGCTGGTTTTAACTGTCCACCAGAGTCCAGTCTCAGCGTGTCATAACATGCTGACTCCTGCCATATCCCTCAAATCCCTTTCAATTAGATGCTTCTGCGCTGGTCCTTCGACTCTGTGCAAACCCAAGGTACGAATCCCGCCCACACACGTGCAAACACAAACACATGGTTAGAGCTTCCACACAGACATCCTCATGTGTATGTGAACAAATGAGGGCACATACTGTATACTTACACACATATGCTTACACCCTTCTTGCATAAACCCAACTGCACACACACCCATACACGCACAGAGAGGATAAGACGCCTGTATCTGCCTATTATGCACATCCACGCTGTTGGCTCTCTCTGAATATTTAATGTTCTCTTTACAATGACTGCACCATTACCTAGAGCCTGGGAGCACCCAGCTTAGCTCACTGAAACACTGCAGACTGAAGGTTGTCCGGTATTAGCGTGGCTTGTTTTGCCTGTGGAGGCGTGGAGATGTTCTAGGATATGCCGAGAAGTTAATGAACATTTATTAGCCCAGCACCACTGACCTCTGCTAAAGGATAACGCTTTAGTTTAGTGCTTCCCAGTCCCTAAACTTTTACTCCAAACCAGAATACTTTCCCTCACCCAACATATTCAAGCAATTTGGAAAGTGGGAAATGGTATTCTTTGGCTGTTGTTTTTCTGACAAATTTTGTGTGTACTTTTTTTGGGAATTTGTCTGGTAGAGAGTAGAGTGTTGTCTTGTAAGCTCTGTTTTCTGTCTGTGTTCCCTGAGTGTATTTTGATTGGACATCTGTTGTGGAGCTGCAGCCGAAGTGCAGTAGAAATACTGTCATTGTTGCTATCTCCTCTTCCTCTCTCAGCCTGCGCTTTATTATACAGACAGGCAGTCTAAGCAAAGCTGCCAAACTCAGGTTTACTCTACCAGTCTGCTTAAGCACTCACATTCCTCTCTCCTTTTTTATATCTGAGTGTGTGTGTTTACCATATTATGTATTTGTGTATGTGTGTAGTATCCAGTATCTTTTGTGTATGTCACTTCACTTGTCATGACATGTAGGCATAACTTTTATGTGATCATGCCCAGATGTGTAAAAAAAAAAAAAAAGGACAAGAAAAAAGAGAGTGCACAGAATCTTCCTGGGTGTCGTTCTGTCTTGTGCTGCTTTCAAAAGTCTGAATATCCCAGGCACCAACATCCAGAGTGCATGTAAACAATGCAAATAGATGGGGAAAACAGCCAAAGGGATGCTTCACAGACATTTTCAGGTTAAAAGTGGACACAGAATAATGTGGTCTCACAGCATTGTTCACAAAGATTTTAAAAAATCATACTGAAATGACATCTGTAACCATGCGTCTGCCCCCTGCACTAGTGCTTTCTAATGTCTCTAAAGATGCATTTTGTGAAATCAAAATTCTTATAGTCACATTAATTCCAGGCTTTTCAATAGCCTAGAGGGAAGAGATGCAGAACTCCTCTTGTCACAGAAACACCTCTGTTGCCGCTGCTCCCTCATTAAAGCCCATTGTTAGTGCAACACATATCTGGGAGTTACGTTCTTTCATCCTACTCAGAGCCATTATGTGTAAATTATAATCATTTTGTGCAGTGGCTAGTGCAAACATATCTTGATACCCACTGCAGCCCCAATAACCAACTTAGCCTTTGCACAAGCATAGATTTGTCTTGTAATTGCTCCAACCCCACATTAACAATGAACATTTAGGGTTTGCTCTAAAATAGTGAGTGGACACAATAATACTTGTGCAATATGATTGAATCAGTTTTTATGGACCTGCAGCAAATGCTACCTTTATTAAACTTACCATATTCCGTTTTATTGACTGTCCTTGAGATATTCATTCATCCCTGTGGTCATTTTGTGATTGTATTGTATAATTTAATTTTCTCCATCTGTATAATACAATAAAAATAATAATAACAATAATGATACAAACTATGGAAACAAATGAGTTTAATCAACATGATTCTAAAATAGTAATAATTGAGCATTAGAAGGATTAACAGAGTGTGGTTGCTGTTAGAATTGTATTATAATATACTGCATCAGAGTTTATGTTACTGTGTCTGTGCTCTGTGGCAAAGAAATTGTAAAAGCTTGGGGACTGTTTTTATTTTAATTAAATATAACATTTTTAAACTATGAAACTATGATTAATTTATAATTATTCTTAAATTATGTTACATTATATCCTTAACAGTAAAATACTCTTCCAACTACATGCCTTTATTGTGTAGTTTTCCTAAGTTTTTTTTTTTTTTTAGAAATAAGCAATAGATACAGTATCACTTTGTGTATGTAGGAGCATAAGGAAAATGATAGGAAGCAGACTCAGAATGCTAAATATCTGTCACCCAGTGCAGCAGCGTGTTTAACTGGTGTGATTTTTAATTGTTTTTAAACAACAATGGAGGTCTATGGCACAGACAGATAAGCTAATGCAGGACTGACAGACTAACAGACATTAACCACAAGTACAGGGAAATCATTGTTGGTTTTAGTCTCTGCATGGGGATTGTTGAAGATACTGATAATATAGAAAATGACCAGCCTTATCCTTTAACTCAAACAAGCCTGGGATAGCATGTGCTCACAAAGTAACAAATTAAAAAAGAATTTTGGCTAAACAAACATCTAACAAGTACAGTTAAGAAATTGTAAGATGTAAATGAAATACAGTAACTGGGAACAAATGGAGTGTACTCACTGATTTCATCACACTTGTGACCAGCATTTATATTTATGGGAGAAAATAAAACTGCCCGTAGGCAAACATTAGCAAATTAAATATAAAAACAGTATTAAAGCTTTCATATAGAATTACTTTTCTGTTCTTTTGCTGGTTTGGCAGCACCATGAGTATCTGCTGTACAGTCACTGTGCCTTCCCATGCTACAGTGCCACATCATCAGGTTTGCTGATGACACAACAGTATTAGGCTCCACCGACAACAATGATGAATCAGCTTATAGAGAAGTGGTAGACCCATTACCAGCGTGGTGCAAGACCGATAACCTTAGCCTAAATCAGCTGACAGAGAAGCATGGAGTAAGTCCATCCATTCATTATCTACCATTATCTATACCACTTATCCTAATGAGGCTCGCAGGGGGGTGCTGTAGCCAATCCCAGCTGACACTGGGCAAGAGGCGGGGTAGATCTTGGACAGGTTGCCAGTCTATAACAGGACTGACACCTGGTGACAGACACAACCACAAACACCCATGCACACTACTATGGGCAATTTAGAGTCATCAGTCAACCTAACCTGCATGTCTTTTGACTCTGGGAGGAAGCCGGAGTACCCGAAGAGAATCCATGTAGGCACAGGGAGAACATGCAAACTCCACGCAGAAAGGCCTTGGGTCGAGTCGGACTCGAACCTGAAACCTTCTTGCTGTGAGGTGACAGCGCTAATCACTGCTCCCCAGTCCAATCACCTCCCCCTAAATATAAGGAAAATGAAGGATATTATACTTAAGGAAGATGCCCGCTAACAATACACTGCTGACTGCTCTAGATGCATGCTGACCAGTGATGACACCGCTTTAAAGAGGGTCAACTGCACAAAGTAACTGGAGTGTAGATCCCAGAAAAGCTCTTACAGAGGAGCTCCTTACAGTGAAAAGTAAGCACAATAGAAAAGATCATCAGCACTTCTCTCTCCTCCATACAACAAATTCAACATCAATCCACAGCTTCTTCACCTTTTGACCATCCAGCTGGAAGTACAGAAATATGAGAATCTCCTCTTCTTGTTAAGATTCGCCCACACACAGAGGTGAGGGAGCGAAAGAAAAGAGGCGGACCCAGGTAGCCAACTGCGGTGCAAGCAGTGATTTATTAATATATTTACAGTGCGGGGCCCCCCAGGTTTGTCCGGGTGCGCCTGGTAGAAGGTGGTGAGAAGGGCAGGATCTAGAATAAAGGAGCGGGGAATCCAGGACCGTTCCTCCGGACTGTAACCCTCCCAGTCCACCAGGCATTGGAACCCCCGGCCCCTAGGGCAGACATCCAGGATACGTCTGACAGTATAGGCTGGTCCAGGTGGAGGCGGAGCCGGCGGGGGACAGAGGGGGAGGAGACGGGTTTGATCTGTGAAACATAAAAGACAGGTGAATATGGAGGAAGTCAGGTAAGGTGAGTTTGACAGCCGTGGGATGGATGATTTCCTGGACAGTAAACGGCCCCAGGAAATGGGGAGAGAGCTTGGGGCATGCCCCCTTGATGGGAATGTGGGTGGCCGAGAGCCATACCTGTTACTCAACCTGGTAGGAGCGGTCCAACGGCGACGATTGGCCAGGCATTTATTTTGTTCCGCCGTACGTAGGAGAGTGGCCCTGGTCTCATCCCAGATGTGGTGGCAGCAGTTAATGTGGGCTTGGACTGATGGGAAGGCAATGTCAGTTTCAGCAGCAGAGAGGAGAGGGGGTTGGTAGCCAAGAGAGGCCTGAAAGGGTGAGATGCTGGTGGCAGAGCTGGAGAAGGTGTTGTGGGCGTATTCCACCCAAGGCAACAACAGACACCAGTCTTCAGGGGCAGTATTGGTGACACAGTGGAGAGCATTTTCCAGCTCCTGGTTCAAGAGAAGCTTGACCGTTGGTTTGAGGGTGATAACCGGAAGAAAGACAGGGACGTGCACCGATGGCTGTACAAAAGGCTGACCAGACGTGTGAGGTGAACTGTGGACCACGGTCGGAAACAATAGTGAGGGGAGTGCCGTGAATGCAAAAGACGTGTTGAACCAGGAGCTGGGCTGTTTCGGCGGGGAGTTGAGGAAGGGCGAGGAAGTGAGCAGCTTTGGAGAAGCGGTCAACAATGGTGAGGATGGCTGTGTTGCCTTGAGAAGGAGGAAGCCCGGTGATGAAATCTAGTGCAATATGAGACCAGGGCCGACTGGGTGTAGTCAGTAGCCGAAGGAAACCCACAGGGGATTGATGGAGAGGTTTGGACTGCGCACAAGGAGCACAGGCGGCTACGTACTCCCTGATGTCTTTTTCTAGGGTGGGCCACCAGAAGTAATGTTTCAGGAGGGAGATGGTTCGTTGTACCCCTGGATGGCATGCTAACAGAGAGGCATGGGCCTAGTTAAGGGTCTGGGCCGTAGCAGCCTGGGGTACATATAATCTATCTGGTGGTCCACCCCCGCGATCAGGTTCTTGTTGTTGGGCCTCTCGTATGGTGTCTTTGATCTCCCATGTAATGGTGGCCACCATACAGGAGGCAGGCAGAATGGTTTCTGGTGTATCATGCGTAGCCAAGGGATTGTACTGTCAGGACAGAGCGTCGGGTTTTTGGTTGCGGGACCCCAGACGATAAGACGGGGTAAACCGGAACCGATCAAAGAACAAGGCCCACCTCGCTTGTCGGGGGTTCAGTCTTTTTGCTGACTGGAGGTAGGCCAAATTCTTATGATCGGTCCAGACTAAAAAGGGTTGGGAGGCACCCTCGAGGAGGTGCTGCCATTCTTCCAAGGCCAGTTTTACTGCTAACAGTTCTCTGTTGCCCACGTCATAGTTTCGTTCGGCCAGGATCAACCACGATGAGAAATAGGTGCAGGGGTGCAAGGCGTGGTCTCCCTCGGACCGCTGAGAGAGGACTGCTCCTACCCCAGTGTCGGACGCGTCCACCTCGACCATGAACTGCTGTGAGGGATCAGGTTGGAGGAGTACGGGGGCTGTGGTGAACTGGTCTTTGAGGTTTTGGAAGGCCTGTTCCGCTGTCCTGGACCATGCACTCTTCACCTTAGTGGAAATGAGCTGAGTGAAGGGGGCTGCGACAGTGCAGTAATTCTTGATGAAACAGCGGTAGAAGTTTGCAAAGCCCAGGAAGCGTAGCAGGTCCTTTTGACAGGTGGGAGTGGGCCAATTGGTGACAGCTGTAATTTGGGAGGGGTCGGCGCGTAGTCTTTCTTGTTTGATGATGAGCCCCAGGAATG
>NW_018128072.1:813858-814452 GCF_001952655.1 Monopterus albus
ATACAGGTTGATTGCACAGTCGTACGGCCTATGGGGAGGAAGAGAGTCAGTGGCCAGGTGTTTACTGAACACCTGCTGGAGATCATAGTAGTCCGAGGGAACAGAAGATAGGTCAGGCGGCTCTGGAGGTGTAGAAGGTGTGGATGTGGTGGGTTGTCCAGCCAGAAGACAGATCAATGCACAGGTGGGACTCCATTGAGTGATGGTACCAGTCGTCCAGTCCATGGAGGGGTTATGTTGGACCAGCCAGGAGTGACCCAATACCAGTGGTGTATCCGGAACAGTAAAGATGTGGAAGCGGATGTCCTCATGATGGTTGCCTGCGACGGTGAGATGAAGAGGTGGAGTCTGGTGGGTGATGTGGCTCAGCAACCGGCCATCGATGGCTCGGGTCTCAATGGCACGGGAGAGACATTCCAGAGTGAGGCCTAGTTGCTCCACCAGGACCGGGTCCATGAGATTATCCCCGGCTCCGGAGTCCAGGAGGGCTTGGTGGGAAGACGTCTGACCAGCACATTCCAGGAGCACGGGGAGGAGGCAGCTGGTACCCGGCCTGGTGGAGTCGGAGGAGCGGCCCGGCAGTGTATGTCCATT
>NW_018128072.1:814472-815784 GCF_001952655.1 Monopterus albus
TGTGTCCCCACTTTCACTGGGGGGCCACTCTTTTGGCCGCACCGGGCAGGTAGCGATGTAATGTTCCAGAGCCCCACAGTACAAGCAGGACCCCGGTGCAGATTCGGCGGACCCATTCTTCAGGGGTCAGACGAGCACTGTCTTTTGTCAATCCAGATAGCCAAGTCGACCAGGGAGCGGAGGTTAGGGGGCTCGTCCTGGGTGCTTAATTCCGCCTTTATGTTGTCATTGAGGCCATGCCAGAAGGCCGCGCGCAGTGCGTGATCCTCCCAGCCGGCCTCCGTGGCTAACACCCGGAAATCAATGGAATAGTCTAAGACGCAACAAGCCCCCTGGCGTATTGTCATAAGCTCCCTAGATGCTTGGCTATGATGGGAAGATGGTGAAAACACTGACCTGAGTTCGTCGATAAATTTGGTGATGGAGGTGCCTATGAAGAGTCCTTGTGAATCGGCAGCTTCGGCCCACAGTAATGCATTTCCTCGGAGCCGGTTGATGACAAAGCTGATCTTTTCTCTATCCGTAGTATAGGTTCGAGGCTGGTGGTCGAACACCCGGCGGCACTGGTGTGGTGGCTGTACAGGTGGAGCAGAGGAACCGTGGGGAGGCAACATCAGAGCGGTGAGCTGAGCTACTTGCTGTGTGAGTGCAGCTATGTCTTTGTGTTGCTGCTGCAGTGCCTGAGCCATTTCATCCATGCGTCTATCTTGAGCTGTTTGAGACATACCACTTGCACCGAAGTCGGCAGGATCCATAGTGCCTGGTTCGTTCTGTTAAGTTTTGCCCGCACACGAAGGTGAGGGAGCAAAAGAAAGAGGCAGACCCAGGTAGCCGACTGTGGTGCAAGCAGTGATTTATTAATATATTTACAGTGCGGTGATCTGGCAAACTAAGTGTCCGTGGTACTGATGTATGGGGAGCAACCGGGTGTCAACCAGCAGCAGGAGGTGAGGCGTGTGGAGATGGATGGCGTGGAGAAGATGGGCCGAGCTGCATGGCGGGGTCACTCCTGGGCTGATCGGTGGTTGAGAGGTGGCTGCTGCAGTGACAGAGAGACGTTGGTAAAGGTAGACAGAAGATGGTGACTGTGCATTGACCTGCCTGGAAGGGAAGAATGGAGTACGGTGCGGAGGAAACAGTCCAAGGAGAGAAATGACACAGGTGCTAGTCGGAGGAGTAGAGCATATGAATAATCCAGAGCAGAAACGGGATCTAACGGTAGTGTATAAACAGAATCAAAAAAACAAAGTCAACATCAAGAGAGTTCAACGACATGAAACCTAGGGACTGGAACGAACCAGCAAGGGAAAGA
>NW_018128072.1:815796-825854 GCF_001952655.1 Monopterus albus
TTTGAAATAGCCAGTGGTCTGATCGAGTGCATCTGGTTAGAAGGGAGTGAGAAACTGGTGTGTGTGATCAGTAATCAGGGGTGGAAAGACAGAATAAGGGAGGTAAGAGAGGTGAGAGAGGCAAGCACAGCCGAGCAAACCTGACACTTCTAGGCTTCTAGGCTTCTCTCAAACTGTGAGGATTCTTCAGACTGTGTTGCCCTGAGCTCCATTAAAAACAACACTTTGTTATATATATCATGTACACATATGGAAATGACAATAAACCTAAATCTAAGTAGCTCTCACAAACACACAGTATTATACTGACTCTGGTGGTGATTCACGTTGATCAAAAATTTTTGTTCTCAAATGTATATGAAAGCTGTCCTGGGCAACTTGCTTTAAAATGTAATCATTTCACTAATTAATAAGTATTGGTTACTCAACCCTATAGATGGATTACTGAATGGGTGTAACTGGTCACAGGCCCATGAGGCCAAGGGTTTAGTCCAAACCCTTGGAACCAGAGCCTCTGTCAGAAGTGACTGTTGACAATTTATGTTGGAAAGTCAGTTAAATTACTTGGAAAAAGACACAAAACAACCATTCATGCAAGGTGGTTGCAAATAGACACAAATGACCACAAAGACTCAAAACAACTACAAAGAGGCACATAAATACTGCAAAGACACACAAAATAACTCCACATAAATGCAAAATGGTCACAAAGAGACTCACAGTAACATAGTCACACACAATATCTACAAACAGGCAAAGACTGACCAAACAGAGATGCTAAATCACCACTAAGGCCCATGACACACCACCACCACTCACCAGCAGCCAGACGGTGGCCGACGGCTGGCACATAGCCACTGTCGGGCCTTTGGTGAGTGTCTGTCGGGGCTCATCTTTGTGGTGTATGCCTCAGCACTGGCAATAGTTGAAGCCTGTTGGTGGCTTTTCTGCCAAATAGGCATGTTGGATGGGTGTCGGGCTCATTGGTGAGAGAGACCACTCTACCTGGAGGTTCTGCTTAGTGAATCATTGCATGAGAAAAGAAACTTTCAGCCAAGTCCCTTCAGCCTGTGAATGTAGTATCCATGATTTCACCCATTTAGTGTGGTTTCTCTTTGTTTTCTTCCTTGACAACCTCTTCCATAACCAAAAGGCCAAGGACAGACAACAGCAGTGCCATTTGCAACTTCTTATCAGACACAGAGTAACAAAGAGTCACAAAAATACAACAAGACATGTAAACATTTACAAATGGGACACAATATGACTGCAAGTAGGGAAAAAATGATTGGGGCAAAACGAGCTGATGTAGGGAAGTAATCAGAGATGAAAAACCACAGTAGTCACTCCTTAGGTAGGGGGTTAGCAAAGTAAAGCAAAGGATGACATATTTTGCTGAAATAGGGGCTGTTGTATTCTTTGTGGTCATTTGGGGTCTCTTTAAATCTGGGATTCTTGCAGCAATGTGGGAGGGCTGGGGGCCTTTTACATGTCTGTCTAATGTTTCTCTCACCTGTTTTCCCAGGTAGGCTGGTGGGAAAATGGTGTGCTGAGGCTTCGATACCCAGCTTGGTCCCGCTATGGGCCGTTCCTTAAACCACCTGATGATGCCCAGCACCTACGCGTTGTCACACTAGAAGAAAGGCCTTTTGTCATTGTGGAGCTGGCAGATCCTGCATCTGGGACCTGCATCCGAGACTCAGTGCCATGCCGACGACCCCTTAATGCGAGGTTTGAATTCTTTTGGGTAGAAGAGAAATCTAAAAAAAAAATCACTGAGATTAGTTTTGGGTTGATGCGTACTTCTGTGTGTGCCATGTTATTAACATCACGCAAAATGAAAAAGTGGTACTGGTAGTAACTCTAAGGAAAAAAGAATAGTAGTCTCACCACTTTATTTACAAGTGTTATGAATGGAGTTCCTAAGCACTCATGATGCCATCCAATTGAGATGGCATCAATCACCTATTATAAACCATGGTCTCTTCACACCCTGACCATAATCAATAACAACCTTCTCTCCAGAGGATCAAGGGAATGACTCAAGGGTCTGCAATCTGATATATCCACAGTGGAGCTATATGGTTCATCAGCTTCTGAAGGGATGATAGCACCTATCCTACACTGGTCGATCAAGCCTGTCACCAAGGGCTCGGCCACAATTTCCCTCCACTGTGACTGTTTCTTTCCGTTTTGCTCATTTTCCTTTTCTTCCCTTTCCCTTCGTTTTCTTTCCATTTCACTTTTCTCATAACTCATCCAGTGATGAAATGCACCATTACAACCAATCAGCAGCATTAACATCAATCAGGATGAAGTTTTTAAGGCTTTGACACTTTTACTTTGATTTTACAAATTATTTTCTTCTCCGTGACTCTTTCACAGCACCATCCATGAGGGCATGGTTCCCATGAAGCAGTGCTGTAAAGGCTTCTGCATTGACATCCTCAAGAGATTAGCCAAGATTGTTGGCTTCACCTATGACCTTTACTTAGTGACCAATGGGAAGCATGGGAAAAAAATTGATGGAGTCTGGAATGGCATGATTGGGGAGGTGAGTTTTGTTTATGCTTATGTGTGGCTGCCTGTGGTTCTGCCTGTCTGCCTCTGTGAGCAATGTGTTCTCAGTGTCATTCCTGTGTCACTAGCATATTTGTGTAAGGTGTGTGTGTCCGGATTTATGTTTGTACCTTAGCAAGTTTTGTGTTGCATTTTCAGTCAATGAGCTGCATAACAACCTTTCTCAGCATTAGCTACTGAGTTCTGGGTGAGCAGTTAAACACTGAGCTCTGTTTTCCTGAAATATGGCACATAGACAAGCGAAGGCACATATGGGTGTGTTCAACAATTTTTTTTCTTGCAGTTTTGCCAGTGAACACTGGTGTATGGGACTCATCCAGGTATATTCAGGCTAAACGGAGAAGAAATTATTAGTCAGAGGAATGTGTTATGAGTTTGGCTGGATTTTAGTAATGATCATGCAGTGCCAGAAACCTGACTCTGATTGATGTCATGATGGTTGATCTGGAGAGTCTGTCAATGAACATTTTCACATGAGGAAAATACTCATGAGGATATACTTGTCCGTGAGGTGTCGAGCCTCCATCACTGCATTTGTCTTCTTCTCCTTTCAATTATGTACTCCATTCCTAATTTGTGATAAAAAAAATATTTACTGTATAAGTATTGCACATAAATATTCACTCAGTAGTCTGCCACTATGACTTAACTATATAGCGTTAGTTACTCCCAGCTGCATCCTATAAGGACAGATGGTGCGTCATGATGCACGCCAACCCTGTTTGATCATATTCATAGAGCCGCATACTGAGGACTAGTTTGTTTATTTTATTTGAAAGCAGTCTTTTTAAATTATTGCACATATTTAATATTTCCAATAAATTATTCATACTAAATTCCAGAAGGTCAGATATGGATTTAGCAGTATATTTTACATTGATGTGGCTGTTAATATACATTTGGGTACCTGTTCTCCTGCTTCCTAGGCTAAACTGTTTGGAAAATTGCAATGTACCTGCATTGCAATAAAATGTGGTTTAAGCAAGTTTTGACCCAAAGGCAATTTGGGGTCAAAATGACCAGCTGCCTAATTGTAAACATAAGCATAAACATGGTCTCAAGCCATTTCAGCAAAAGAGCATTCTTTCATGACAAGAAACTACCAAACACACCAATATGCAATAAATAAATTAATTAATACATTAAAAAAGAGATTTGTGCTGAAGGATAACTGCATAAAGACTGCATTTAAAGTTGCGCCAACTTTGTCCTATCAGGAAAATAGAGCCCTATGTGTCACATCAATCACTGTGGGAGCTATGGCCACTTAAAAACTGACAGAAATCAGGCACCTGTAATTTATTACGCACATGCGCGTGTGCACACACACACACACACACACATATGCAGACAAATGCATACGTTATAATAGAGAGCAAAAATCACATAGTTACACATATGCTCCTGCAAACACATTCCTGTGGTGTGTTTATCTGCAGAGACACACACAAGCACATAAAAGCACAAAGACACATGTACACACTTTGTCCCCTGGCTAGTTGTGATAAGTCTATCTTATTTTCCTGGCAATACTCACTAGGGTTCATGATCTCCCATCAAGAAAAGACACAGACTTGCTGGCATAAACATATAATAACAAGTACACACAAACTGGCAAGCACACACAAATGATCGCACACATACTGAGATCAATACAGGGGCTGCTGTTTCATTGACCTGCCCCGCTGTTTCTATCTTTGTCCCAGACATAACTTGCCAAAAGCCAGTTGTCATGCGTTCCAAAACAGTTGCACTGCGCTGTCCAGCTCAGTCATTTTTAATGCAGGCCCAGGTCAGAGCTGTCTATAGAATCTATTTTCACATGCAAAGGGCTAAGCAGGTTTTGTTTCCTCAGACTAATGTCTGTCTTTTAATCAGATGTTCTAAAGCCTGCCATTCTTTGATCGGTAATCCAGAGACTGGGCAAAGTTGAGGGGAGGGCGCTCTGCTTTTCGCTTCGCTTCATTTTTCTGCTGATTTTCTCTGAAAAGCGGATGTGCCACATCTAATGTAGATTAACATTTCACTTGTACAATCAGCAGACACAGCAGTTTTTGAGCTTTTCTAGAAGGTGGCAGACGGGCCCAGGATCATTTTGCATGCTAAAGAGATGCACAAGAGACATGTGTTCAGTACTTGTACCAGATTGAATAATTGACCTTCCTCATGCAGACACATCTGAGGGTGCACAAAGGGTCAGGGTACAGGAATCTCACTATGTCTCCTAGAAATAAACCTTTGTGGACTGTAAAAGATTGGCTTTATCTGTTTATAATCATTACAGAATTACCCAAATTAGCTTTCTCTGTTACGGCTCTTCCCCTTTAGGTAGTATACAAGCGAGCAGACATGGCTATTGGCTCACTGACTATCAACGAGGAGAGGTCAGAGGTTGTGGATTTCTCTGTCCCTTTTGTGGAGACTGGGATCAGTGTCATGGTCTCCCGTAGCAATGGAACTGTTTCACCATCTGCTTTCTTAGGTAAGAGGCTCTGTTTATTGGTAGCGTCTAGCTGATGTACAGAATCTAATCTAATTATAAAGCCTTGAGCTTGCATAAAAAGCCTCTGTCTTTGGTCACTGGTACATCTAGATTAGTCATTACCTTTCCCAGGTGCTCTCGTCTTCCCAGCTTAGACTTGTCACTCCTTCAGCAGACTTGAGGCTCCAGTGGGAAAGAAGTGTTATTGGCCTTCAGACTGCACTGAGATGCTTCTGGAGAATATATTTTTTCCATTGGGTTCTGTTTTCATTCCATACAATGTTCCTCCCTGTGTTTATTACACATTACAGTATAAAGTACATGCTAATGAAAAAATAATAATTTATAATAATGCAGCACAAACCAGTTTAATAAGCCCCTATGCTACAGTATGTGTTTATGCAATCTTTTCTTGTTTCCCTTCAAAGAGCCCTACAGTCCAGCGGTGTGGGTGATGATGTTTGTCATGTGCCTGACCGTGGTGGCTGTGACTGTCTTCATATTTGAGTTCTTCAGCCCTGTGGGCTACAACCGCAGTCTCCAAACTGGCAAGAGTGAGTGATGGGTCTAAGCTGTCTGTTTCCCAGTCTGATAGATGTCGGCATGCAGTCCATCACTGTTGTCACACCGATCAAATGGACAAACACTGAACTCCCTCCTCAACTGTGGTTAAAAATATCAAAGCCAAAATGACTTTTAGTATGATAATTAACTTTTGGCTTCTATTGAGTTTAGTTTCTTGTTGTATGATTGGTCAGTTGTCATTTTTAAAATGAAGGGATGGACATTTGCTTCCCTGAATCCTTTACTGTGAGTGCAGCAGAGAGGAAATTATACCTACACTATGTTGAACTGCATCCAAGTATTGTTGATACTGAAGCAGCCATTTATTATTCAGCAGCATAGTTTGTACCCCTGTGATATTCAGTATGCCTGATGCCTCAGCTCAATACCCAGTCCGACATGCCTTTTTACTGCCTGATTGCTGTGCTCTATATAATTTTACTTCTCTGTCATCCTCTCATATATCCCTCTCATTCACTCTCATCCTTCCTCCTTTACTCCTATTGTATAAAGGCAGGAGTTTTTGAGTCCTTTGAGTGGTGATTTGCACCATGTGATTTAATCATTTGTAAGATCACATAGCAGCTGAATTGAACGCTGTCATCCTTGAAACATATAGTTACTGCCTTATGAGCTTTGGTGTCATAAAAGGTCAAAGGTATTTTCACAGAGAGTAAACCCAAAGTTTAATTTAAATCGGCCACCTCATCTACACGATTGTGCCATGTACTCACTTGATTACATTCTAAAATGAAAATTGTGCTGGTTGTGCTACAACTACTCATTATATTCCTCATTCTGTTTTTCCTCTCCATCATTCTGGCCAGAGTCGGGGGGATCTACTTTCACTATAGGAAAGTCAGTATGGCTTTTGTGGGCTATTGTCTTCAACAACTCTGTGCCAGTGGAGAACCCTAGAGGAACCACCAGCAAGATCATGGTGTTGATCTGGGCCTTCTTTGCCGTCATATTTCTGGCCTCCTACACTGCTAACCTTGCTGCTTTCATGATCCAGGAGGAATACATTGACACAGTGTCATGCACGCCAACCCTGTTTGATCATATTCATAGAGCCGCATACTGAGGACTAGTTTGTTTATTTTATTTGAAAGCAGTCTTTTTAAATTATTGCACATATTTAATATTTCCAATAAATTATTCATACTAAATTCCAGAAGGTCAGATATGGATTTAGCAGTATATTTTACATTGATGTGGCTGTTAATATACATTTGGGTACCTGTTCTCCTGCTTCCTAGGCTAAACTGTTTGGAAAATTGCAATGTACCTGCATTGCAATAAAATGTGGTTTAAGCAAGTTTTGACCCAAAGGCAATTTGGGGTCAAAATGACCAGCTGCCTAATTGTAAACATAAGCATAAACATGGTCTCAAGCCATTTCAGCAAAAGAGCATTCTTTCATGACAAGAAACTACCAAACACACCAATATGCAATAAATAAATTAATTAATACATTAAAAAAGAGATTTGTGCTGAAGGATAACTGCATAAAGACTGCATTTAAAGTTGCGCCAACTTTGTCCTATCAGGAAAATAGAGCCCTATGTGTCACATCAATCACTGTGGGAGCTATGGCCACTTAAAAACTGACAGAAATCAGGCACCTGTAATTTATTACGCACATGCGCGTGTGCACACACACACACACACACACATATGCATACCAATGCATACGTTATAATAGAGAGCAAAAATCACATAGTTACACATATGCTCCTGCAAACACATTCCTGTGGTGTGTTTATCTGCAGAGACACACACAAGCACATAAAAGCACAAAGACACATGTACACACTTTGTCCCCTGGCTAGTTGTGATAAGTCTATCTTATTTTCCTGGCAATACTCACTAGGGTTCATGATCTCCCATCAAGAAAAGACACAGAAATGCTGGCATAAACATATAATAACAAGTACACACAAACTGGCAAGCACACACAAATGATCGCACACATACTGAGATCAATACAGGGGCTGCTGTTTCATTGACCTGCCCCGCTGTTTCTATCTTTGTCCCAGACATAACTTGCCAAAAGCCAGTTGTCATGCGTTCCAAAACAGTTGCACTGCGCTGTCCAGCTCAGTCATTTTTAATGCAGGCCCAGGTCAGAGCTGTCTATAGAATCTATTTTCACATGCAAAGGGCTAAGCAGGTTTTGTTTCCTCAGACTAATATCTGTCTTTTAATCAGATGTTCTAAAGCCTGCCATTCTTTGATCGGTAATCCAGAGACTGGGCAAAGTTGAGGGGAGGGCGCTCTGCTTTTCGCTTCGCTTCATTTTTCTGCTGATTTTCTCTGAAAAGCGGATGTGCCACATCTAATGTAGATTAACATTTCACTTGTACAATCAGCAGACACAGCAGTTTTTGAGCTTTTCTAGAAGGTGGCAGACGGGCCCAGGATCATTTTGCATGCTAAAGAGATGCACAAGAGACATGTGTTCAGTACTTGTACCAGATTGAATAATTGACCTTCCTCATGCAGACACATCTGAGGGTGCACAAAGGGTCAGGGTACAGGAATCTCACTATGTCTCCTAGAAATAAACCTTTGTGGACTGTAAAAGATTGGCTTTATCTGTTTATAATCATTACAGAATTACCCAAATTAGCTTTCTCTGTTACGGCTCTTCCCCTTTAGGTAGTATACAAGCGAGCAGACATGGCTATTGGCTCACTGACTATCAACGAGGAGAGGTCAGAGGTTGTGGATTTCTCTGTCCCTTTTGTGGAGACTGGGATCAGTGTCATGGTCTCCCGTAGCAATGGAACTGTTTCACCATCTGCTTTCTTAGGTAAGAGGCTCTGTTTATTGGTAGCGTCTAGCTGATGTACAGAATCTAATCTAATTATAAAGCCTTGAGCTTGCATAAAAAGCCTCTGTCTTTGGTCACTGGTACATCTAGATTAGTCATTACCTTTCCCAGGTGCTCTCGTCTTCCCAGCTTAGACTTGTCACTCCTTCAGCAGACTTGAGGCTCCAGTGGGAAAGAAGTGTTATTGGCCTTCAGACTGCACTGAGATGCTTCTGGAGAATATGTTTTTTCCATTGGGTTCTGTTTTCATTCCATACAATGTTCCTCCCTGTGTTTATTACACATTACAGTATAAAGTACATGCTAATGAAAAAATAATAATTTATAATAATGCAGCACAAACCAGTTTAATAAGCCCCTATGCTACAGTATGTGTTTATGCAATCTTTTCTTGTTTCCCTTCAAAGAGCCCTACAGTCCAGCGGTGTGGGTGATGATGTTTGTCATGTGCCTGACCGTGGTGGCTGTGACTGTCTTCATATTTGAGTTCTTCAGCCCTGTGGGCTACAACCGCAGTCTCCAAACTGGCAAGAGTGAGTGATGGGTCTAAGCTGTCTGTTTCCCAGTCTGATAGATGTCGGCATGCAGTCCATCACTGTTGTCACACCGATCAAATGGACAAACACTGAACTCCCTCCTCAACTGTGGTTAAAAATATCAAAGCCAAAATGACTTTTAGTATGATAATTAACTTTTGGCTTCTATTGAGTTTAGTTTCTTGTTGTATGATTGGTCAGTTGTCATTTTTAAAATGAAGGGATGGACATTTGCTTCCCTGAATCCTTTACTGTGAGTGCAGCAGAGAGGAAATTATACCTACACTATGTTGAACTGCATCCAAGTATTGTTGATACTGAAGCAGCCATTTATTATTCAGCAGCATAGTTTGTACCCCTGTGATATTCAGTATGCCTGATGCCTCAGCTCAATACCCAGTCCGACATGCCTTTTTACTGCCTGATTGCTGTGCTCTATATAATTTTACTTCTCTGTCATCCTCTCATATATCCCTCTCATTCACTCTCATCCTTCCTCCTTTACTCCTATTGTATAAAGGCAGGAGTTTTTGAGTCCTTTGAGTGGTGATTTGCACCATGTGATTTAATCATTTGTAAGATCACATAGCAGCTGAATTGAACGCTGTCATCCTTGAAACATATAGTTACTGCCTTATGAGCTTTGGTGTCATAAAAGGTCAAAGGTATTTTCACAGAGAGTAAACCCAAAGTTTAATTTAAATCGGCCACCTCATCTACACGATTGTGCCATGTACTCACTTGATTACATTCTAAAATGAAAATTGTGCTGGTTGTGCTACAACTACTCATTATATTCCTCATTCTGTTTTTCCTCTCCATCATTCTGGCCAGAGTCGGGGGGATCTACTTTCACTATAGGAAAGTCAGTATGGCTTTTGTGGGCTATTGTCTTCAACAACTCTGTGCCAGTGGAGAACCCTAGAGGAACCACCAGCAAGATCATGGTGTTGATCTGGGCCTTCTTTGCCGTCATATTTCTGGCCTCCTACACTGCTAACCTTGCTGCTTTCATGATCCAGGAGGAATACATTGACACAGTGTCAGGCCTCTCGGACAA
>NW_018128072.1:825904-829084 GCF_001952655.1 Monopterus albus
CTATGCATTTGAATGTTAAATTGATTAAAGTACAAGAATTTAGAAATGAATAAAACCTCATTTAACATAACTCAATTGCTACAGTTCTTGAATACTTAGAAGACAGTTCTACTTTATGCCAACCGCTCTAAGAATTGACTGTGCATGGACTGTTGTAGGTTAGTCTGGAAAGTGGACAGAAATAGGTCAGACAGATTGGTGCACAGCCTGATGTGTCTCATGCCCCTTCCGTCTCCCACCCTCGCCTCCCTTTGCTAGTTTCAGCATCCCGAGGTGCAGTACCCACCTTTGAAGTTTGGCACGGTGCCCAATGGGAGCACAGAAAAAAATATCCGCTCCAACTACCCAGACATGCACCAGTACATGGGCAACTACAACCAGAAAGGAGTGGAGGATGCCATAATCAACCTCAAGACCGGGTCTGTCTGCCACAACACAAGTTCATGTATTCCCTCTCAGTTACATATGTTTCTACACTTCTTGCCTTTTTTTTTTAAGTAGCTGAGTTTTTGCTCAAGCATGCTTGTTTATGAAATTAAGCAAGTTGTTCAGATTGTTTAAACTTTTCTCTGAACTACATTGCTTGAGGCATAAAATCATTTTATAGCATTGCAAGACAATTACAATGCATTGCAATACAACTACAATCAATATACTCAGATAATTCATTTTTAAGTAAAGATGTGCAAGGTAAAACAACATTTCAGAAAGACCAAATTTACTCTAAAAAATGTGCTAGTATGATATCCTGTCTTGCCATCCATTATTTTTTAATAAAGCTCACCAAAACAAGAATTTACCCATTAAAAAGCCAACTTAACACAGTGCCTTCAGACAAAATCAAAAACAAATCAGGATTCTTTAATGATTTTTACAGAAAGTGGATTTCGTACAGTAGGTCGCTGTACAAAGGGGAAATTGAAATAGAAGCAATGAAATTGCACTTGCCAAACAACAACAACAAAACACCAATAAATAAATAAAAAGTCCTGTTGTGATAACCTAACAATTTAAATAATAATTTAATATAGAATTGGCTACTTAAATCTTTTTCCTGTTGTTTACAGGATAAGGTGCCCACATCAGTAAAGTGTGCAAATGAAATATATCACAAAATAAGCAAGATCAAGTAATTTTGTCTTTCTCTTCAGATTAAACATTCCCATTTAAGACAAGTACTAAAATTATTCTACTAAGAATACTGGCCCAGTTGTAATCAGATATTTGATAATGGACAAGAATCTCACCTTGCGCTCCATCTGGTCTTTCTTTCAGTCTTTCTTAACCAAAGCTGCCCAGTAGATGCTGAAATGTCCGATCCTTTGAGCACTTATATGACTTACCATCTGTGTTTGCTTAAAATGAAATTAAAAAATCATTCTTGGATTTTAAACTGTAGATGACAGAGCAGTCTGCCCACAATGTCCAACAAAGCCTTTTACTTCCCACTGTGATGAAAATCTATCTAATTACTAAGGTTATTAATATTTTTGTTGACGGCAGAGTCTGTCATTCTTTGTTGCAAGTTTGTAATGTTCTCACTCTGGCACTAGTAGACCATCATACACGGTGGCATTCTTTTCGACTGTGACTAACATTTCACATCTTTTGTCGCACCTCCTACTTCCCTGCACAGATTCTTCCACCTTTACTCTCTCTCCACCTTCACATGCCATCTCCACCCACCCACAAAGTGCAAACTGCATTTTCCGCTTCGTTTTCTAGTGGAATCTCTATCACCTGTCATATGTCGAATAATCCCAGTTTACTTTATTCTGAGCCGCTGTCATCAGTCCCCCCTCCCTGTTGCTTTGACACCAGAATTATCATTTATTGTTAACTTGCACAGAAGTGAGAAACTCCTGCTCTTCTCCTGCTGTGGTTTTTTCCCTGGTCATTAGTGCTTATCTCTCCCTTCCTCTCACTCCTCATCTGCTTACCATTTCTTTCCTTTCTCCTTCACTTTTTTGGTCCATTCTTCCCCTACCAGTGTGCTTTCTTGGTGTGTCTGTATTTAAACTTTATAATCCTCTCTGGCTCTATCCCGTGTCTTTTCCCTCTGAAGTGTGATCCTCCTCTCTTCCCCTGTCACTGCGCTCTTCACACTGCATAAATCCCCAGCACCACCACCACCACCTTACTACTCCCTCTTACTCACACATCTTTCCCTGATCTTTGCCTTATTTTATCCTCCTTGTGTTTTTACTCTTTCTGCCAAACCTGCTTTACTATTCCACCTTTCCTCCCCTTTTGTGTTATGGTTTAACTTTTCATGTTCCCTTTATCATTCTGTGCACCTCTCTGCAGTATATTTTTGCTCCCCAACTCTCATCCCAGGTACATCGCCAAGATCCACCTTTATACCTCCTCCCCTGCCTCAGTCAGTCTCTGCATCCATCTGCTCCCTCTCTGCCCTTAAATGATGAATGAATTCCCCCCTGATCTATTTACAGAAAACTGGATGCTTTTATTTATGATGCTGCAGTACTGAACTATATGGCCAGGAAGGACGAAGGTTGTAAGGTGAGGATTAACCCACATAGGCACTGTGGATCTGACAAATATGTTTGCCTCTTGGTCATTTTTTAAAATATCTTCACATTGTCCTTTTTTCCAAGGTGATGACCATAGGCTCGGGGAAGGTTTTTGCCACCACAGGCTACGGTATCGCCCTGCACAAAAACTCACGCTGGAAACGTCCTCTTGACTTGGCCCTACTGCAGCTGGTGGGAGATGGTGAGAACTATATGTGGAGGGGGAGGTAGAGAGGAAATATATTCGAACAAAGACAGAGTAAAGGGAAGGTTATGGGTAAAATGACAGAAATGAGCAACTGAGTACTGTAGCATGAGGATGGAGGTGGATGGAGACACATGGGCTAGATGAATGAGAAGATGCTGAGAAGTGGAAGGGTGTGGGGGAGTGTAAAATGTGGAGAGAGTGATAGCAGACATGGCTATACAGTAAAGGGATTTAATTGTAACAGAGGGAATAACGATGTGCAGGAGAGGGCTGATGGTGGTCCTTAAGAGGTTTATAGGTTTTTTTATTGGCTAAAAGAGGAGTAATACAGTGGTGGTGGAAGCAAAACAAATATTATTTGTTCATTTCAATCACTGCAGACATGACTTGGTAAAAGTGTGCATGCCCTTTCCCCTTTTCACTCCTTTCAGTCTCTCT
>NW_018128072.1:829109-835675 GCF_001952655.1 Monopterus albus
GGATTTACTTGTGTGAGTCAGTGTCGTAAAAAAAGGATCATCACAACTTGTTCAGTGACAGAAATACACTCATTACAGATTAGTTGAGACTGGCACAGAGAGTGAGGAAGTGTGAGGAAAAAATAACTGAAGAGAAACACCTGAAAATACCATGAACAAGAGGTGTAAACAGAGTGTGCTGAAGCCAAAAGAGTTCAAGAAAGCAGATTGGACAATTAAATAATGGATAGCTATGGGAACACTATTAGTATGCTGTTTGTTTGCTGCACACACTAGGATTACTTCATGGGAGGACACTTCCTTGTGTGTGACAGAGGGAATCTGTTTTTAGCAATAGCTGTCGCTACACTAATGCTTGATTGTCATTTTACACAGTCCACCACACGCATTTATTGTCTCAATCGGATGCTGCTTGTTTGGCTTTTCCTCGTGTTTTAAATCAGCTTTGCTTATGGCATAGCGGACAAAGCCCTTTAGCTGTTCCATAATGCCAGTTTGGTGCCAAGATCCATTAAATAAGACTGGTGTCTAGTGCTGAGTAGTTGGACCTGGAGAAGTCTGCGTGTATGTGTGTGCATAGAGAGCCCAGACAGCCTTGACATGCCATGTCTGCTGTTTTTTTAAATTCTTGGTACATGTCCTTGTCTCTGTCCTCCTCTGTGTAGCAAAAGCACTTAGCTGTGTACACTGGATGGATGTAGTTATGGAATGGTGTTGAATGCTAAGGGTTCTAGTTGTAAACAGGCAATAGTGGAGTGGCTTACTATGGAAGAGGATTAGTTTATTTGGGTGGTGGGGATGTCGTCATTCAGCGTGCCCTCAGAGGCTGCATATCAATAATTGCCCTGTGGCTCAAGGACTCACACCTTCAGCTAGGCTAAATCATGTCGCTGTGTTACATCATTATTGTACCATGCTGTGTTGAGTCATATCATTCTACAGCTGCATTAGAGGACAGAGGGGCACTAGAGAAGTCCTCCACTGCTTTCTCAACCCTGTGTGTTTTGTCCTTCTAGCTGCAGCCGCTGGTGTTTCATACCACAGCTTTAAGAAATTGTCCATTGATCCCAATACAACTTTTTTTCTGATAAAGGCAAAACTGCTGAGTAGCAAGATTTCCCTTTTTTCTTTTATTTGTATCATGATTTTGATTCCAGGAATATATTATTCAGTGAGGTATTAAAAAACTGTGAGAAGCTAAGTTTGATCTTGGCTGGCAAGGTGCTTTTTTTCTGAAATCTTGCAATGAATGTCGAGAGGTTTGTCATGTTGTGATAAACCAGGGGATTGTATAGGTCACGGTTTACTGCGCTACAACCATGGAGCTCATCAGCGTCTCTGGACATGTCTGGCATCTTGCCACATCTGGCACAGTGCAAAATGCAAACGCGCACACAGGCACTTGCAAATTTACACAAACACAGACACACACATACTGAGCTTTCTGTATTAGATCATGTCTTTGTGTTGCATGCCAACTCTGCACTCGCAGTGTGTCAGCTCTACATGACCTGACCTGCCAAGAACTACAGATGCTGAGTGTGGATTTGACACACCTGTCAGATTTGGCAGGCCTGAGCTGGCTGTGACTGAGATGAGGAGACAACTGAAGAAACAGGAATATAGTGACAAAAGAGTCAAATTGTAAAAGAGGGAAACCAAGAAAATCCGGATGAATCACGGTGAGTCATATGCCAGAAGAGACTTACAGCTTGGAGAAAGGACTTGATCGTGACTTGGAGGACAGACGTGAGACTACTTGTTTATCTCTACCCTTCACTAGGACACTTGCTGATTTTACATTGGACTCCTGTTTGGACACAGCTGCTTCTGAAGCTCAATGACACTGATAAATCATCTTCAGTGGGGCTGTACTCTGGATTAAAAAAAAAAAAATAGGCCACTGGATCTTGGAATCTATGGGAGAATCTGAGACAAGAAGTTGTTACCTGATTCTGCCAGTGGGCTGCAGTAGCAGTGTGTCCATCTGTTGCTGTAGCTGGAGGCCATGGCTGATTGGCTAATGATGTTCTACAGGAGACACATTAGCCAGATCACACAGATGACTGAATCAGTTTCATCTAAACTGCACAAGCACAGCTAATGATGGAAAAAATGAAAAGGCTAGAGCTTGAGTTTGCACAGAGCAGTGTGGTGTTGCAAGAGGATTTGTGACTTGTCAGCTTTTAAACCCTGCTTTTCCCATTTGGCTTGAAATAGTGCACAGACTGTAATATGCAGTAAAATGCAACCTTCAGACCTGGTTATTGCAATGCTGCTCATCCTGCCATTGCTGTTAGTGTAACAGAAAGCTCTCATTACGAGTTCTGTTGGAAAATACGCCTCTTTAATTCCATTATGAATCATATGCCACACCTTCTGACTGTCCATCACTATGGTTACACCTGAAACCTCACAGCCAATCATAGACTTAGCAGAGCTGCTCTGTTTGTTTGGCCAGTGAGATCGTAGGGTAAATGAAAAGGCAAAGTTGTGGGTAAAGTAGTCTTGCCTTGTTCCTGGTGAGTTAACAGATGGGAATCTTGAATCCTCTGGAGTTTACCACCTTGGTGGAGATTCTGACCATCCCTCTAGCACAATTAAATGATTATGATCTTCTCCCTCTGCCTCTGTCTCCATCCCTGCCTATTGGTTCTCTCTCTTCACATTTTCTCATCTCTTTCACTCCTCTCATCCTCTTCAAGCAGAGGAGTGTTCCTGCTGTTTGTCATAATGACACAATCGCAGCCTCTCGTCCTCCATCTCTGCTTCCCTTGCTCCTGCTCCCCCCAACTCTCTCTGCCTGTCTCATTTCCCTTGATGCCTTTGTAGACAGAGAAAGAATGCCTCACCCTCTCTCTCTTTATGAGACATTCTTCCTAACTCTGTCATTACTTCTCTCTTCCCTCAACCTATCCAACAATCTCACTGTGGCTCCTGGTCTCCCTTTCTCTTCATCTCCTCATTTACTTGGGGTTACAATGTTGAGATTAGGTTGTCGGTGCCATTTTACTTCTCAGTGCTACTTCATTGTTTCAGACTCTCTCATCTCTGTTTCAGTCTTGCTCTTTGTTATTTTGAACACAGCGCTGCTTTTTGTATTACTGACCTTTAACCTTGAGGGCTCACCTTGAATAATAGTCAAACAGCAAGTTCATAATGTAAATCTGTACTTTAGCCCTTATTAAAATATGATGCCAGTGATTTTCTAGGTTTTTGATATTTTTCCCACAAATCTGATACAGTAACTAAAACCAACAATCCATTTTGTGTGCTCACAACTGCGCATGCATGTGATCTCTGCTCTATTACACTCATACATTTACAGTACAGTATACATACATATATGAGTTACACTACTCCACTAGCTGTGTATATTAAGAGAAGCTAGCAGAGGAGTGAAAACAGGCAGCGGATTGCACACATGCACAGGTGACTCTTTCAAACTTCAGAGACTGTAAAAACCAATGACCACTCTTAGGATTTCGAATTATTTTTCAAAAAAGCATATACTGTACCACATGGATTCAGTGAGAAAAAAACATTAGTGCAGTGGTGTGGATCACTGGTGTGTTTTTAATAGTTTTCAGACAGCAGTAGGCATACGGCACAGACAAATGAGCTAAAGTAGGTTTTTGATTTACAGACATTACCATGAATCCAGTAAATTGATTGTTGGTTTCAATCTCAGTATGACATTTGTGGAAAACAACAAAACCATAGAAAATCGCTGGTGTTATCCTTTAAGAACAACCTTGAAATAACCCCATGCCTCCAAGCCTTAATTTTTCTCCTATCCAGTGTTTGATAACTTCTCTCATCTCTTAACCCCTTTTCTTTTTTCATGCACTTAAAACCATCTCATTCATCTCTACATTTTCTCTCCTTTCTTATCTCCTTTCTTTTATATCCTTTTAATCTGATACCTTTCCTTTTTCCCACTTCTCTTCCTCATTCTTGCCCACCCCCATTCCTCCCTCCACATCCCCCACTCATCCCCCTTTCCAGATGAGATTGAGATGCTGGAGCGCCTCTGGCTGTCAGGCATCTGCCATAATGACAAAATTGAGGTGATGAGTAGTAAACTGGATATTGACAACATGGCCGGGGTCTTCTACATGCTTCTGGTGGCTATGGGCCTCAGTCTGCTGGTGTTTGCTTGGGAACACTTGGTCTACTGGAAGCTGCGCCACTGCATGGCGACCAGTTCTGGCAAATTGGACTTTCTGCTGGCAATCAGCAGGGTAAGTGTTTTTGTCTGTGTGTGTAGTGCTTTTATATACTAGCACTTACTTTGCAGACATTGTGAAATGTGTTTTAGCGCCTCTGGGTTTTATTTCCACTGTTAGTATTTTTATTTGCACCCAGTTAAAAACCTTTTTGGTCACAGACACTGAATCTTCCTAGAATTTAGTGCACTAAAATTAAACTACAGTAAAACAGGAAAAACCAAAATGCTGTACATGCAGGCATATGCACACACATGTGAGCATGTGTGTTTCTGCCTGTGTGATCCTTTATTTGTTACTGAGTGTTAGAAAGTGTGAGATCTGGGGTCAATTCAATTGCACTGAGTCAATTTGAGAGATTAATTGAAATTCAGTTCCGCTTACACCCTGAATACCCTGTTCCTTTGACAGTGACCTTGACAGAAACAGCCCACATTTTATGGATCTGATTATTATTGCTTCGTTGATAATCTGTGCCCTTTCCTCACTGTAGATGTAATTTATGCATTTATGTAACAAAACAATGCACAGCTGTACTATCAATTTTTATTTGACAAATAGCAACCATGAATTTTTTTGGAATCTACTAGTTTTATGATTTCAATTCTCTGTCTCTTTCTTTTGCCTTCTTCTTATCTTTCATGCACAACTAAAACATTATTTTTGTACATAATTTGCACATTATATTGGAATTTGAACACATCATATTGTTACATTTTTGCTGATAAATTCCTGCACCATTATCCTAAAGGAAAATTTAATTCACTTCAATTTTTATTTTAGAATCTTTTTTTTAATTCTATTTTATTTCATGTTTCTCTGTTAAAAAGCCCTGTTAAATGACTATGTGCTTTTTTTCTCAGGGCATGTATAGCTGCTGTAGCTTTGAGGATGAAACAGCACCAGGTGGAGTCAAATCTTTGCCTACTCATCATCACACTGCAATGGTTACAGTCCCGTCTCAGGCACATGTCGTCTCTACGTCTATGACCAACCCAGCCATTGCCATAGCACAACAGCAGCAACCACCGCAACAGCAGCAACCACAGCCTGTCTACAAAACCCCTCTACCGGGCTCTCCTCCCACCGTGATGCATTCTGGAACAGCACTGGGTCCGCCCAACACCCCAGTTGCTGGTGCTCCCCTCCCTTGCTCCACCTTCTTGCCCCGGCCAGACCGTAGATTGGCTGTGGTGGATCGCTGGAGGCTGCCAAAATCTGCTACAGCCACCAACCCTATGGCTGTAAGGGGGGCCATCACTGACATGGGACCCTTTGCTCAGAAAGTCCCACCAAACTGGGCTTCAAATGCTGGAGGGGCTGGGGGACTTGATGGCTATAAAAGATATTATGGTCCCATTGACCCTGAGGGACTAGGGCCCTGCATGGAGCAGCAGGCAGGGTCCCAGACCCCCAAGACTATGCCCAGGGGCCACCCTCAGCCCCCTCCGGCCAGTGTCGCCTTCTACTCAGAGAAGGGCATGGACCTCGGGATGGGGAAGAGGGTGGTGGGAGGTAGCAGTGGAGGTCAGGGGAAAGGGGCCGTTAAATCTCTGGGCACTCCCAGACTGCCTCCTAAGAGTCAGGCCCCTCTTCCTCCTACACCCCCACTGCCACATCCCTCTCCCCTTCTCCCTTCATCCTTCTGGAGGAAGCGCAGGCCTAAGAAGCCCAAAGAGCCCGGAGGGCCACTGTATGAGAACATTCTGCCCCTGGGGAGGAGGGGAGGAGCACGAGAGGGAGTGAGGGAGGGAGGAGGGAGGAGGGCACGCCCCCACTCTCCCCCACTCTCACTTCCTGTGCCAGTACCCCTCAGCCCCTCCTACACCCCTCCTTCTCCCTCTGCATCCTTGCACTATATGTCCTCATCCTCCACATCTACCACCTCATCCACATCCACGTCCTCATCTGCCTCATCTTCTCGCTCAACGTCTCCAACATACTCTTACAGCTCCTCCAGGAGCAGGAGGACTGGAGGAATGGATGGAGAGGATGATGATGATGATGAGGAGGAGTTGACAGAAGAGTCGAGCCTCCTTCTTGGCAGGGGGAGGGAAAGGGAGCGTTCAATCATCCACCCTCGTTCCCTCAGTCATGGGCGCCTGCCACCACCCGTACCACCAAGGAAACCACGGACATCCTGGGGTGACCGAGAAATGGAAAGAGAAAGGGAGAGGGGAGGGAGCCAACTGTCTCAGCTCCAAGAGTGGTGGGCAAGCTGGAGTGAGAGAGAGAGGAGTGGAGATACTGAGAGGCAAAAAAGAGAAAAGAAGAGGAGAAAGGAGAAAGAGAAGAAGAAAAAGAAAAAGAACAAAAAGAGGAAAAAGAGGGAAGAAA
>NW_018128072.1:835708-846417 GCF_001952655.1 Monopterus albus
TAAAAAAGAAGAAGAAGAAAGCACTAAAGACAAAGAAAAGGAAGAAATCAACTGGGGGAAAACATTCTGAGCCAGAGGAAGGAGATGTAGAGCCAGATAGGGAAGGAGATGCAGAGGGAGAGAGGGAGGGAGGAATACAAGACTACTCTTCCTTCTCTGCTCAGTATCGCAGCACATTTGGGGAGAAAGGAAGGGATTCATGGGAAGGAGAAAGGGAGAGAGGCAGGAGAGAAGAAGGTGATGAGGGCAATGAGAGGGAAGAGGGTGACAGCAGCAGAAGCAGAGAGAGACATCACAAATCGTCACGCTCCCAGTCCAGACATCGTGCCCCCAGTAAGCGCTACCCTAACCTCAACAAACTCCCTGCATCAGTCAAATTTTGGGTCAATGGCAGAGGAGATGATTCTGCTACTCCTCCAACATCTCTCCACCAGCTCCTCCCATCGTCCAAGCGGAGGAGAAGTGTAGAAATGGATAGAGAAGATAGTGGTAGAGTTGGAGAGCGGCGTCCTTTGTTAATGCATTATGAAAAAGAGAAAGCACAGACAAGAGAAGGGCTGTCCTTCCATGAATGGGACTCTGAAGATGATGAGGATGATGATGATGATGAGGAAGAGGAGGAGAGAGTGAGGGACCAGGAAGAGAGGGCAAGGAGAGCAGGAAGGGGGGCAGTGTCTGAGTCAGAGAGGGATAGGGCCAGGGTAGAGGACAGTTACTCAGATGAGGGTTCTTCAGGGGAGTTTGGTCGTTTTGAAAGGTACTGGGAGGGAGGTACAGGAGGAAGCAGCACTGGAATAGGAGGCATAGGAGGAGGGGGCTGGTTCTTTGGCACCTATCCATCGAGAGAGAAAGGGGGCAGTATCAACAGTCGGGATGATTCCTTATTAGGAACCCGGGCAGAAGGATGGATTGGTGCTGATTTTTGGAGTTCTGGACCAGGTGCAGGTTTGGGATCAGGTGGAGGGAGTGGAGGGCTTGGCTTACAATGGCCACCACCTCCTGCAGCCTTCCCTCCACCTAGAAGATACTGGTCTATGGACAAGATCCCTGTGAAGGGAGAGAGGAAATGGAAGAGTGGAAGTGGGAGGAGTAAGGAAAGAGCTAGGGACAGAGGGGAAGAAGGAGGACGGGCCACCAAGTGTTCCTGTAGCCTTTACCCCCAACCCCACCCTTATCCACATCCTCACAGCCGCTCTCACACCTCACACTCCAAGAGAGGAGCTACAGCACTTTCCCACAGTCAGGAAGAGCTTCTCCCCCACTGCCACAGCTTCAGCGGGGGCTCTCACCCCAAACCTCTGCCTCCCAAACCAGATTCCAGTCAAGCCAAATCTGGCAGCCAATCTAACCTCAGCCTCAGCACGCAGCCCGCAGACCATCCACCTCAGCCTTCACCGTCACCACCCCAGCAGCAGTCAATGTCTCCTACCTCCCTCCCAATGCCCATCCCCCCTCCGCCTTCCTCATCCTCCGTCTCACCACCAGCAGGGGTAGGAATGGCAGGCCAGGGCCAGGCTCAGGCTTCGGCCAGTGCCAAACTCCAGTATCAGAGACTGCGCTCAGTGCCACAGCCACGGAGATTTTACTCCCCCCACCTGCCACTCAAAGCCAAGAGCCTATGTTCACGCAGAGGGTCGGCCCACTTCTCCAGCCTGGAGAGCGAGGTATGACAGGGGGAGAAGAGAGAGGGAGACGTGAGAGCGAGCACCACTGCTACTGAGAACCATGGTGCCATGACAGCTGGAGCCAGGGATGACACCAGAGATATGGCTGCCTTGGTGACCAGTCACTTAGCAACCATCACTGCGGGAATTAACATGAACAGCAGCTCTAATGCTAACGTTATCCTGTGTGAGAGCAACACAACCTCCACTCACTCCATTGTGCGCGTTCTAGTGAGGGCAACAGTGAGACGCCACACAAGGGTGAGCTACATCCGTTTGGATGGTTCCCATGATGACGAGAGTGAAGGCGAGGCTGTGTCAACGGGGACAGTAGCCCCAGAACTTCTCCTCAGCTCAGAATTGAGCTTTGTGATGTCATCTTCGGTTCTCCTCCCCTCCCCAAATCACAACTATGGGTAAAAGTAGTCTCCAACCTGTGAGTAATGATGTCATATTTGTACACACAAACATACATATGCACCAACACACACACACATACACAGTATATGCTCAAATCGTCTCCCTCCCTCTGGTTATGAGAACACATCTCGGTGGGATGTGGAGAGACCCACCTTCTCCCAAAAGATGCCAGCATTTGGTCAATAGACTCTGGCTCCCGGTCCTCATCGGCTGTTGGCTTTTGAACTGATTGGCGGACTGCTTCTTGGTGTCGGAGAGAGTGCCCCCTCTTCTTCACTTTTCTAAATCAGTTGAAATAAAAAGCAATGCACTCACCTCTCCCATGCACTCTGCCTGATCACATTTCACTGGGCAGTGAGGACAGTGATATTTATTTTGCCCTTTGTCCTCATGACACCATCAGACCCATCTAGCTCTACCCCAGGACCATCTGTGTGATGTCATATTTTACTAGAAACCCTTTTAACCAATCAGATTGAACAGGAACCACTTCTCGTCCTCCCTGTTGGAGCTCGTCACACCATCTCTGGTTCATCCAGAACTCAAACGCGGTTGATTATAAAGGTATTTGAACAAACCCTAAACTGAGACATAACAATAAGAACAATAAAAAAAAAAACAACAAAACAAAACAAAACAAAAAAAGGTGTAGCGGATTTTCTTTTATATGTTTGTCTTTTTTTCCTTACTCTGACTTTTCTCCCATCCCCTCTTTTATCAGTATACTTCTCTCACTGTGTTAGTGTTTTTAATAAAGAGGAGGCTGGATGTGGCTAGTGTTGGAAGTGGGAATGATTCAATAACAGTGCCAAATTTCCACTCAAGAGCTTTTCAGTAAGATTGGTTTTCAAGTAATATGTTTTCACAGAAAAAGTCCCATCGTTTCTTTTAACATGTGAACAACACATAATTCAACATCATCTAAGTGGATCAAGGGGATGATTGGTGCAATATCTGTAATTGGCACTAGATGGCTGCATAATATTCAAATAAGCTTTTCAGACAATTGTGCAAGAGGCTTCTGGGTGACTTTAATAATTGCAGCTACGTGATATAGAGGAAGGGGTGTGCAGCTATGAACTTTATTACTTTTATGAAAGTGGCCAGTCAGGATTTATACAGAGGAAGTAAGGGAATTGAAACCAAGTGCAGTGCACTGTAAAAATTCTCCTGGGATATTATTGTGTTTCACTACAGTATTGTACCTTAGCAGAGTTTGTAGATGATGGATTTTATGAAGCACAATTCCTCATTGTATTTTTCAGACCTGGGTGTCACAATTGTAACTGCACAATCTACAGGTAAGATATTTTGCTGATATGTGAAAAACTTCACTTGCTGTTAACACATGTTCCTGTTGTGGACAATAAAAGTCACTGTAACCAAGGTTCAAATAACAAAGTACCACAGACGCTTTTTGCTGAGACGATGACCTTGTACTTTGACTATTTACTTTTGGCAAAAGACTGAAAGCTATACTGTGAATGTTTTGAGTTCCAGTTTGAGCTGCACATACAATCGCTGAGACATCACTGAATGCAGTCAGTAATAACTTCTGTTATCAAGATTATCAGATGACTGTTTGACTTTGAGCAATATTCCCACCTTCAATGTGACACGGATGCAATGGCACATCTGTTTGCATCTGAGGCATTGTAATTGCTGTTCCTCTCTTTTTAAATGAGATCTTTTTTTTCAGCCAGAGTCAGATGTTTCACGTCTTTAATTATTTTCTTATAGGTAGGAAAGCTTTAGCTAGAGGTAATTGTAACAGATGAGTTAAAGTCCACTGCACCTGGCTCTGGCTGACCCATATGAATATGAAATGCTACTGTATGTGTTCGAGGGAGTAGTGAACTGTAGCATTGTACCTTCTGTGAGCTGTGCCAAAAGCCATCTAACTGTGTAAACTGTGCCAATGTTGCCAAGATTGCAGCGTTCTCCATTTGTCATAAGGTCAGCATACTCACCTCATCTCTCACACTAAGACCAGCCACAGCCCAGCTCTTCTTCTATTGTAGTTGAATGTAGCTTTGACATGATGTAGCAAAAGAACACCTACTTTTAGACTTTGTAGCTTTTGGATGATGTTGATAATGGCTACAAGGGGGGGGTTGACCTGCTACGTGAGGGACTGTGCTTTGTGTTTGTGCATGTCGTCACAGATCGAAGGGTTAGTCGACCTTTTCAGCTCCCTTTTGAACTCTTTTGCCTTCCAGCGAGGGCAGACTGTACCTTTTATCTGCACATGGATTGCTTTTTTTCTAAGTTTGCGTGGAGCAATTTTTAAAATAGTCTGTCTTTGTTTTTAGAAAAATGCTTTTGCCCTTTCCCGTCCTTTGGAAAGCCCCAGAATCACTGCATGCACAGCTAAAGGATTCTCAAAGATTTGTTGAAGGAAGGTTGTTTAGTTCAATTGTAGCAGATGTTTGGGTCCTGGGACAGCCATTTTAGGGAGGTAGTAAACTTGCTCTACAATGCACCCCAGTTTAACGGCTTCCTGTGTGGTAGAACACAGTCATTTTCAACCAATCAACAGGGCTTAAACTTGGTATGCCATGGATAATTATTGATTTCTATCAAGGCGCTAATACTTAAGTCTGTGACTGCATGAACAGAAGTGACTTTTAAAAATCCTCTGGCTTATTTTATTTATTTTATTTTATTTTATGCTGAGAAAAAATAATATATTAAAATATACTATGTTTTTTGAGAATGTACCATGTTATACTGTGATTTAACTGAGATATTTTATTGTATTCAATTATCATTTGAATTCTATCATTTATCTATAAAGAAATATATATGTACAAATAAATATATACATATATATACATACAGGTATATATATATACAATAGTTAAGTTTGGTATATTTGGAGGAAGTGTTAGATTAAATAGTTTTAAATGTTTTAGCTTTGTAGCAATTCTAGATAATGAAATCATTTTTGAATTTGGATTCCTCCTATATGACTGTGAAGACATTAGTGCCTGTGACAAAAAAGACAAGTAAAAGTCTAAACACTATTCATCTGTATCTACTATAGCTATCAGTCTGTCACTCCTCTTCTACTACCTAACATTACTTTTTGGCACTCGCTGCTTTTCCACATTGATGTGTTTCACTCATAGAGACCGCTGTCACTTTTGCTTTCTCCTGCTCTCTGTAATTTCTTCTCTCGTTTTTCATCAAGAAGCTATGAACATTCTCCACCTCTCCTCTTTTAAAGGTTTATCATAATTGGTGATTGCGTCTCTTTGTTAATTAACCCATCCATTGATCTTTGCTTATTTTCCTTTGATCACTTTCTTTTTAAATTAGCTCCTTCCTCTGTCTGTCTCTCACTTAGCAAAAAACAGAGACCAGTAGATACTGTGTTCTTGCTCCTTTTGACTGATTGTTGATGATGATGATGATCAATTAATTGATTGATGAAATAATTAATGAACAATGTTACTATTACTGATGTGACTGAAGTGTGTATCTGACGACCACGCCACTGTAGCAAGTCTGGGCTGTACCACACCACCAGCGAGCAAATGAGGCCACAGTTGCTATGGTGTTGCCATGGCACTTTCATGGCGTTGCCATGGTGTCCTCTGCACCGCCACCACCTGGTGCCTGCTGGGCAATATAGCATAATGTCCTTCACTTTCCCCAAAACACTGGTCAAAAAATCTGCTATGCGCCCCTCTGCTCAGTCCTGATCTTAATCAATGAGAGGTGAAATATTTAAAAGCTCACTTTGGAAGTGCTGGGGGAGCATGGTGGTGACGTGTCTGCTGTCTATGCTGATCTAGACTGGACTGGTTTGGCTTGAAGTGGCTCTGATAGTCTTGATATTGTGTTGATCACCTAATCTTTAAATAATCAGTTTGTTCTGAGCCTGTATCATAAAACTTTATATCACTGATAGCCTGAAGTCAGTCAAGACAGTTGTGTATTTCTAGTGCTGAATGTGTGTGTTTTATGCTCAGAGGGTATATGCTGTGTATGTGCATTGCATGTGAACTTTTTGTGTGTAAAAGTCAACTACAGCATGATTCAGTTGTGCTTTCCATCAGTTATATTTCTGAAAAACACACACAGTTTGCTGGACAGACATGTTTAACACACAATGCCTACATCACTCAGCCAATGATCCTTATCTTCCCATCTTCCCCTAGCTCTCATTAAGCTCTAATCTATGTAAAGCATCACCTCAAGTAGTCTTATAATGTCACCCAGGCACATGTGTGGCTTCACAAATGCTTACACAGTGCACACACACACATACATGCACAGTCTTTTGAGTTTAGAGATTTGGTTACCCAAGGAAGTTAAGTACATTCAGTAGGAAAGTTGTGCTTATTCAAGCTATCTGTCTCTTGAGTTTGCTGTAGTTCTACACTCTGCCTTGCACTGTCCTGCTTGTTCTGATCCATCAATTCCTTTATAGAGTAGTCAGATTCAATTTGCTTTACATTGCTGACTTGCTCCTCTTTTGATTTACCTTGTTGTCCTTTTCTGCTTTGATTTATTACTGTTCAGTCAAACTGTACTATATGCTCTGAGCAGTCCAGTCCAGCCTAGTGCAGTGTGCCAGAGTTTTAAAAAGATCCTGGTGCAACCAATTCCCTCTCTCTATTGGCCCTTGACCTGGGAAGCAATACTTGTGGTGCTCCAGAATTCAAACAGGGTCCTCATTGGCTGAATCGGCCATGAATTATATTAAGGAATTACAGGAGTGCCACACGTTGTACTGACCAGGTTTAGGGTCTGCATGGTGCACCGTGAAAAGCTTGTCTCACAATAGTGACAGGACACATATACCCACAGAAACCAGTGTGTGTTTTCAGCATTATAAAAGGCCCGGTTCTGCTCTAGTAACCTCGCCAACACTACAGGCCTACTTACAGGTTGCTAAGGCGGGTCGCTAGTAGGGTGATGTTGCTCCTAGCCCAGACTGGTCTGGTCTATGCCCTAATTTAAATGTGCTAGTTTATTTGACATTGTCTGTCTGGGGTGGGGCTGGAGGGTCAGTGCTGCACTTACTTCCTGAGAATTGCTTCATAAAATATGATTCTCTTTAATTAATGCCAGTGGTGCTGTGTTTCCTTCCAATTCTTTTGTCATGAATGCAATTAAAACTAAGGGGCTTTGAGACTGTGTTTGTGCATTGTGGGTGTGTGTGTGTAAAGGTGTATTTTTTTCTTGTGACCGTATGTTCCATACAAGCTATTTACCCAGTCAGAACTCCTTCAAAGTAAATTTATGGAGAGCTCAAAAATAGTTTTTTTGGTATTCTGACAAGCAGTTCTGTGTGTGTGTGTGTGTGTGTGTGTGTGTGTGTCGGTGTGCATGCATGCTTGCACATGTTTCTTAGAGGCTTCTCAGTTCTTGTCAGACTTTTGCTTTGATCTGGCCAGAGCTGACCTATAGTAACATCATCCATTTCTTTCACCCTCAAAGAGAGCAACACACCTGTCACTCAGCTCTCAACTTCAGCCAACAGCAGCCATGTCGGAGCCACCTGACTTACCTTATTGCTACTACAACAAACAGATGTGCTGCTGCTGTTCAGAACAGGATTTTAAACTTACGTGACCATCATGCATGTTTGTAGGAAGTCATTCAAACACCTAAGTATATTCACATTGTTAGACCTCTGTGTTTTTGATGTGTTTATTTTTGGACTTTTTCACCTTCACTGGCAGAAATCTTTACAGTGGGAATGGATAGTCAGATTGGGTGGCACACAAGGAAAGATATCTAAAACTGAATTTGAAATAGCTTTAACTGTCATTGTTGGTGGAAATCTTTTATTTTGTTTTCAAAGCAGTTGTTTGCTATTTGAACTTGGTTCTTTAAAATTAGACTCAATCAACCTTGAAAAAACCCATCTAAACAGCACCTGACACATGATATTCTGCAAGAGTGTTGATGATGAAATTAAATATGTTTTGCTCTGCTCCCTGTGTGCCTGCAATCTGCTAATTAGCCATGCTATGTCAGTGTGATGGGCTAATGGCTAATTGCATTGTGAGGCTTCTGTGTGTACATGCAGTAACAACTTAACGCTCTAATAAGACTGAGTTACAGACAGTTGGGGCATGGTGTCCCCTAACACTGGTCTGAGGTCGGTGTTATGCTTTACTCTCTAATGGCTATGACGGGAGAGTGGAGAATAAACTGATCCTTGATCTCCAATGTGTGGGATTTCTATTGCTTGAATGTTGGCCCATCATTTGTCTTACAGCTGGGTACAGTTAGAAGGCAGCAGTGATGTGGTTTGCTTTTGAGTGCTTCTATCAGATACAATTTTTATTTGATTAAATATACATTATATTTAGTGTATGCTGCTCAATTATGCTTTTATCTTGAAGCCTTGAAACATTTCTGAATTGGTCTGTTGATGAATATCATAACCCAACACAGTTATCTGTCTCTGTTGAACTCCTGCCTTCTTCCACATGCTTCATCTTTTTCCCACCTTTTCCTCCCTGCTACAGCTTCGATGAGTTGTAGCAGTCACTGTTCCAACACCATGGTCACACACAGGCATTTGCACACATATAGTACAGTGACACACACTCATGAAGTGTATGTGGGAATGAAGGAGTGCTGAGGTGCAGCAGATTGATCCTGTACTGATCTGGCACCAGCTCCCTGGGGATTTGTAACGCATGTCTGCAGCGCAGGGCTTAACACTTTGTCTCTCTCTTTCATTTTGTCTCTCTCTAGCGACACTAACGTCGTTTCTTGCTATGCACTGCAGTGGCCTCACGCTCTTGAACCTAACAGGTTCACTTCGTGTTTCTGTCAGGTTTTTTTTTTTTTTTTTTTTGCAATTTTTTTTTCTCTGACTCTGTCATTTCATTTATGCTCTGCCTCACTCTATATCTGGTGTTCCCTTCTTTAAAATCATCCCGTTCTCCCAGTGGATTTTCCTTTCTACTGCATTTATTGATAATTTCTTTATTGTTACTTCCACTTTTCTTCTGCTGACACTTATCATTCTTACACCTGGTACATGTGTGTAAATATTTTTGTATCTATAAATCTACTATGTAACTACATCTACATACAGTATATCTCCACACACACTATACTCACACACATGCAGTACATGTGAAAAGCAAGTGCTGCTTCTCTTTCATCATGTGTGCAGCGCCGCAGGGTTCTACAAATCATCGGTTTGATCTGTGAAGTTGAAAAAACACCCAAGCATCCTTTCATCTCACGCCTCCCCCCCCCATCTCCACAGCCACTCTCTCGCTTCCTCTATTTTCTCATGAGCCACACTGGGCCACAGCCACAGACAAATGAGCTGCTATCACTGACCCACAGCTGATACCACACTCTTTGTGTATGATAGCATATCTGCTTTGTATCATTCCAAGCTGTAGCAAACAGAGGGTTAACATGTGGTAGCTGAGACACAGGCTTGTATACATTTCCATTACAGTCCAGATCAAAATTTTTTTGATTATGAAAAAAACTAATGTAGGTCAGAGCTGTAACTAAGAATTATTCAGATGAATTTGATCATTATTTTCTGATGGATATTGTATTTACAGTAACATAAAACAGAGAAAAGCAGGATATCCTGTCACTTTTTTGCTTGGAAAGTCACACATTATTAATTGTTGGATGTGAATTAATCAACCAAACATTTTAGCTTTAATGTAGGAATCAGATGTGGACATTTTATTTGCATGTCATATTTTTATTTTGATGCTCACATATTTGTTTATCTCTATTGTCCTTTTGACATCATATCAGTTGAAAAGAACAGAAAAAATGTCTATGTTAAAAGTCTTTGAGATAGTATCAACAAATACATGATTTTGTTGTATGCTGCAGCCAGTACCTTTGAAGCAACATTACCACCACATCAAGGACAAAATAATTATTCATACTACATCCTTGTGTGTGTGTGTGTGTGTGTGTGTGTGTGAGAGAGAGAGAGAGAGAGAGAGAGAGACAGAGAGAGAGATGCCACCTGCCCAAAGGGAACTCATCCTAGAGAACTGAGATGAAGGTTAAGATCCTCAGACTTGTTCGCCTCTTGCCTCATTATCCAATCTCCCCTCTTACCCCCAGTCTCCCGCCCGCCTGCTTTCATCCTTCCCTTTGAGCACATTTTGTTCACAACAGCCTCTTCCTTCTTGTAGCAGTAAGAAAAGGTTTTGCAGCCCACAGCTGAGGCTTTGAATTCTTGTTATTATTTAACACATACTGTGAATAGTAATACATTTCAGCTCACATGCCTGTTTTGCTCATGTTAGTAGATGAGCAGTTGGCTTGGCCATGGTCCCAGACTCTACTCAGTGCCTTGAACTCAACCTCTACCCAGTGAAGACAGAATGTGCCAAAAACAGATGTATTATTATTATTATTATTATTATTATTATAGTTGCTGTTGTTATTGTTAGCAGTAGTAGTATTTACTTTGATAAAAATAATGAATGGGCACATAACACCAAATTGTGGTATTGCTACTTTTACTTAAGTAAGAAATCTGAGCACTTCTTCCACCACTGGCTATTTGCTTAGTTAACCACATCAGCATGAGAGGGGACATGTCAGTGTTGCATTCAAAGCTTGTTGCCATTTCCCTAAGTGTCCAAACGAATCAGTTGT
>NW_018128072.1:846452-916191 GCF_001952655.1 Monopterus albus
TAAACAGACTAACACATTTATAAATCATATCCTTTTCAGTGTGCCAGGTTATACAGGCAAAGAGTAGACATTATAATTTCCTCTACATAGTATATAAATAAATTCAGCTGGAAACTAAAATGACAGGCAAGCAGTAAAAAAAAAGAAAGAAAGAAATATTGGTCTAATCATAATGAATTCATTTACCCAAATTTCTGTAATTTTTCCATGATACTTTCCATTTTAGCAGTATTTGTTGTTGCAATGACAAACAGGTCAGCGGTAAAATAAATATGGAGATCAGGCTTATTTGCTTCAGCACTGAGAATTTGTAAACCATGTTGACAAGCCCTCATCGCCTGCCAGTTGTCTCATCTGACTGGCAAAGTTTGTTTCTCTCCTCCAAAAACACAGTGGACCACTCTTCATTAAAAAAAAAAAGCAAATAGACACACACTCCAACAGAAAACCAGTAGTAACAAACAGAGTCAGTTGATTCTGAAGAGACGGATTTACCAGGCAGATATGATTACCTCAGACACCCATTCTCCCTTGATTCCACAAACAACAGTTAGGCAAGTCAATTTACCTTAATTTCATTGGAGTAGAAAACTGGTCAGCCAGCCAGCCAGTCAAGTTGAAGCTGGTGCTTGATGCAAGTGAGCGCTAGTTAGATGGTAATGGATGCGTGTAATTGGTGAAGTGCTGATTGCTCCCCCAAAAAAAGATTCCATCTGAGGAGAATTTTCTGTTTCATTAAGCCATGGTCAGAAATAATAATATAGCCATCTGAGAGAGAGGATGGGGTATGAAGGTATGGATCTGAAATGGTGGCAACAGCTTTCCAGTACTCTCATGTGGTAACAATAATTGTAAAGATAGCAATAAGTAAGAGGCAGGTTGTGGTTTTGGGGATGTCCTCTTCTTCAATTTAATTTCATTTTTCTTTTTTCCTTGCCACATGTCACCTGTTTCTTTCATTTTCTCTTCTACCAGTGTTTTATGGTATTTCCCTCTCAAATCATGCAAGGTGTACCTCTGTGATTTTTTTATTTTTTATTTTGGTGTGCGGGTATGTCCTCTAGGTTTACAGGCTTAATGTATCACAGGATGGTAACACACCAGCTCACTTTTATGGCCTGGGATCAAGCGTTGTAAAACCTGCTCCGGTTGGCATTCAAACGTACACTGATGCAGGCACTTCACAGCCACAATTGTTTATTCATCACACCGCATGGACCGGAAGCATTGCGAACCATTTATGTGCTTTGTTTTTCAATGCACAAGAGTGCTACTCTCTCTTTTAGAGTGCAAGGACATTTCCTCATTTATTTACGGCAGCTGAACAAGAACATGACTCATCCATGATAACAATTCTGACGAGTGTGAGTCTTATGGGCAAGACAGTAGTGGCAGTTTTCTATATAGAAAGGTCTGGTCAGGGTGTGTGTGAGGGAAAGCCCCCTATCATTTCCAATCAGCTGCTGATTCTGCATGACTAATGCTGAAATGCCATGTATCATTGTCAGATGAGGCATGTTCACATAGTTATAATAATACTGACAACCTCCAGCTCACAGACACTTATAGTCTGCACGCTAGCTCATTCTTATCTTGCTGGTTGACACCATTTTGCTCTCTAACAATCTTGCTAATTATAATTGTTAATTAATTCTCTTCCAGTGTCCTCATCAGGAGACTAATAACCTACATTTTCATTAATTCGATCTTCAACCCTTCACTCCCTCTTTCAGTCTCTCCATCCCTCTCCAGTCCACCCCTCTGTATCCCGCCTGCCTACATCTCTGCTCCCACCTGGTGCTGTCCTCCCCAGGACCATTCACAGACCATGTGCACACATGGAGTGTGACTAATTGTCTGTGTGAGAACTATTGTTACTCACATTGCAAGGACAAACAATTGTTCAAGCAGTGAATCCCATCTGGGGACTGGATCCACTGAGTTATAGGATTTAAGCAGTGTTTTGAAATTATTTGTTTTCTCACCAAGAATGTGATGAATATTATTATTATTGGTTTATTGTTTGCCTTAGCATGATGCACAGATTAAAAGACACACAATCAAAATCACAACCATCTTTATTTATTTGCCAAGAACACTGAACACACAAGCAATCTGACTCCAGTGCAATGGCTTTCAATGTGCCTTTGTAAGTTAACCAGAAAAAAGTGGGTGTATTTAAATTAAAAACAATTCTTGACAAGAACAGCAATGTGTAAAAAAAATGGGTTTAGATATGTACAGTGTTTTTTTTTTTTGTTGTTGTTGTTTTTTTAACAAATTATTACACTGGGGCTGTTTGCTGTGTCCTATTAGTGTACTGTTGCGTAGTGTTACATGTATAGTGTCACATTACCTGTTGCGTAATCTCTAATCTTTAGAGCTGCTGATAAGTAGATTTTGGACAGGCCAGTTGTTTCTCCTTGTTTTCAGTGTTTATGCTAAGCTAACCAGTTGCTGACTCACACAACATATTTACCAAAAACGAGAGTGGTATTGATCTTCTCATCTATTGTCTTGACATGGAAAGCAAATGGGCATGTCTCCAAAAATGTCAGACCTTTCCTCTAAAGCTTAGTTTGTACATGTTAAGTGAATGTAAGTCAATAGTAGAACTGCTCTTCCCATCAGGCTTAGCTGACCTGGTTTCAGTGCACAGCAAAGCAGTGCTATCATGCCACTACTTGCTCTGATCTCAGAACAAGTGAACATCCTGTAACTGCACTCTTGCAGAATATATTAACAGGGCTGTTTATGTCACAGGCCTGTTTGATCCTTCAGTCATCTGGCTGCACTGCAAACTCCATGACTTTTAACAGTTTATTTCCAGGTTTAGCTATGTATAACTAGCCATTTCTTGGAGTTTCCACCACTGAAGCTCTCTGCTCTTCTCTTCAAGCCTGGATATTCTCTGTCCTCTCTCTTTCCTCTCTTCATCTGGCACAGGAGGAAGTGAGAGACAGTTGGCACTTGCTTGTCCCTACTGTGTTGGTAGTGGCAAAATGGCAGCTTCTGTCTCATCCACCCTCCTTCCTCTACCTCCCTCACCCTCTCCTGAGAGAAGTAACCCAGATTTCAAAATGAATCGCCGCCTATTCCCCTCTCTCGTCCTGTTCCTCTGTCTTTCCCTCTCTCTCTCTCTCCATCTCTCGTCCTCTTCTTAGTAGAAACAGAATCAATCTTGGAAAGAGAATACCACCTCTTTATCTCGTCCTCCTCCTCACCCTGCCTCTGGGTTAATGGATACAGGACCACTTCATTTTTCTATCTTTGATTCCTAGAAAGCTTGAATTTCTCACAAAGCTTGTTGCTTTTGCTTTTTATTTCTACAGCTTTTCTTTTTTGGGGGGGGTTGCTCTTTCTCCACTTGCTGCAGTACTGCTGTATTTTGTCTTTCCTATCTGTCTTTTTTTTTTTGAAGTGACCAGTTACAGGTGTGACACCTTAGGCTCTTTCCTGAAGTGAGCCATAGGAGAAGAGAGGGTGAGAGAAGGAGAAGAAAGCCGACCTTCAGTTGAGCCTACAACTCATTTAGGTATTGTGACTTTACTATTTTTGCGGTATGGGTCAGTGAACATTTTTAGATCTCATTTTTCTTCTTGTCCTTATTTTATTAATTTCTAAGTACTGTAATATTTTTTCCAACTAGTCTTCTCTTTCACCACTGTGACTGATTTGCTCATGTTTCTTTGCTAAGACACCATCATTTCGTCACCTTTTTTCTGACATGGGTTCTTGCTGTGGGCTTATTTGTTTATTCATTATATTTCTGTTGGTGTTTCATTTATCAGTTAGCAGCATGCAACTCTTGGACCACAATCGCTTTGACTAATGTTGCCGTTTTTCCAGCACATTGCATTCCCTATAGACATACATTATTCTGGTTCAAACGTTTCTTCAGAGATGAGACTAGTTGCTGTTAAGGGCAGGCAGGAAGTTGAGAAAGGAAACAGGCTCTAATCTTGGAGCAGGTGGTGAGCGTGTTGTTGACATGGTGACAGGAGGTATAGTTGACTTGACGATCAGGAGATGGGGAGTTGTGGGGAGCAGCCATTGCTGCTAGGGAGATGGAGGTATAGGGGATACAGAGTGAGGACAATGTAGCTACAGTGGACAGGCAGTATGTGGGGCACTCAGTGAGCTGCGCTAATTGTTCAGTGTATCAGGGTCTCTGAGGGCAGTTCTGTTTCTGTATGTGAATTAATCTCATTGTCTTATTCATTATTCCTGTCTTTTCTCTTCCACTCTCATACCTGTTGTTTTTCTTGTGCTCCCTTCATTTTCTTCTGCACTTCTTGGCTCCTCATCCTTTCTGGATTTTTCTCTCCATTACATCACTGCTTTACTGCTCCTTACCCTACATCCCCTGTGCCATTAATGCAACTCCTGTCTCTACCATAACCCATTGCACTTTCCATCCATCCTGCTCCTCCTCCTGCTCCCCCACCGTGTCCTTGCTTCCTCCTCTTCTTCTTCTCTCGTGCTCGAGGCCATTCACCTGTAAAACCCACTGACACTCATCATACATGCCCTCCTTACCTTATTCTGCTCCTCTCTACTGTATCCTTCAGGCATCATGTCTACCCCGGTCTCCCCTTCCCCCTCTCTCTCCCCACTGACGCTGGCCTCCCCTGCATCGACAACCTCCTCTGGTGCTTCTCCTCTGCCCTCGCCCCTCTCCCCTCCACCTAGGGTGCCCGTCTTTCAGAGGAGGGGAGCACTGAAACACAAGAGGATTGTTGAGGTGAAAGATCATCAGTTCACAGCCCGCTTCTTCAAGCAGCCCACCTTCTGCAGCCACTGCACTGACTTCATCTGGTAACACACACACAAATGCACACCCAGCTGCACATTTACACAGGAGCCACCCAAACAGCTCATAAGCCACCTCCTTAGGCATCCAACTACTCCACCAGACTCTGACTTTCTCTGCACTTCTTTGTCTCTTTCACTAGACCCAGTTGCCTCCTGGAGAAACAGCCTACACTAGCCACCTCACTGACCTGACAGATCACATAACCTCACCTCCACACCGCTGCCCACACATGCAGTACACACAAAATCAAGAGCTCATTTAGGATGCAATTTATTCCAGTATGGATGCTTGCACACAGAGTTACAGTACATGCAAAAACACAAACTCACAGGCAGCATAGGTTTCCACTTGTGATTCAAATCTTAAAGGGGAATGCCATCAGTTTCAGAATCAGGAGTTTGCAATGCAAGCCTTCTCTTTAATCTCAAAATAATTTTTTCCAGACTTTGTTAAAGTCCTCCAGAGTGACAAAAGACATTATAGAACTGTTTCACAGGCTGTGTAGTTCTCCTCATAGCAAGTAAACTGAACTTCACGTAGAGGTGCAGGACCCCTTTAAAGTAACAATGCCACATGATGAACATGAAAATTGCTTCATCAGAAAATATTAGAAAGTCCTGCATTAAAAATGACCTAATTACTATAGTGTAGATTTGGGGATGTAGATATAGAGAAATAAGTAAACATTAACTCAACAGTAATAATTCTGTTGGAATTTAGATTTTAACTAAAACAACAACCACTTTAAAACAATTAACTGTTTAAGTCATTTTATACCAATATTGCAAACATTTGATATGAGAATTTACAGATTTGTTGGTTTTACAGTACAATAAATGGAATAGTTTTGGGCTTTGCAAAGATGCAGTATGAATTAGTTTGTTAGCATCTACAGACACATGTAAAAGAGAAAACTAACATTTTCCTGATAAAAATAATGGGGAGGCAGTATAAACCTTCAAAAACATTTTTAAATAGTCACATAAAGAATCTTAAAACGTACTCAAGTACATGAGCAAATGTACTTTATTTCATAAATTTACCTCTGGCTGGCTTATTGCTATTTGTGCAAAACTGTCTTCTGTTCATGTCAGTGTGTGTGAGTCGTGAACGTGAATGGTTGTCTGAATATGTGTGCGTTTGGCCATATGGTGAGGGCGTTCATATCTGATGCAGGGCGGTGAATGTGCCAGCAGCTTCTGGGTAGCTTTCAGGACATTTCTCCAACTGGATGCTGCCTTGGCTGTGGTTGCAACATTTAGTTCAGGGTGAAAACTCCTTTCTTACAAACAGACAACAGTTCTCAACCTGGGTGTCTAAAACCCCTGTGGGGATTGGTAGATTAATTATGGACTAAGAAAATGCTGTTCTAATTTTAAAAATACACAGTAAATATCTTTTTTTCCCCAGAATGTCAAGCTCCAAAAGAGAAATGGTTATACCCTATATGACTCCTTCAGGTGTGAAATGAGTGAAATAGTTTGAAAAGGAAATAGGTGACATTGCCTGGTGTCACAGTCCAATTTTATGTGTAGTTGCACTCAGTAACCAGGGTCGAAAGTCCAAAACATTCACTGTAAGACAGAAAATAACTGAATAAAGATTATAGATTGGTATACTTCATATAAGATCTGAGGACAGACCCAAAAGGGTTTTTTCACAGCAGACATTTAATTTAGGAACAGGCATTACTAGCAACATTAACCATACCCCTATTACATTCAAGTGCTGCAGTTCTTCATGACAATGTGACTGAGCTACATGGATTTATTTACATTTATGCTTTTTCCTACTATGACATGTCAACATGTCAACTCCGAAACAAGCCTGTTACAACTACAAAGTCCTGATTTTTCTGTTTTCACATATATTATTTAACTCGTAATAAAATTTTAGTAATTTTTAGTTTACACTACATATTCAAGAATGTTTTTGAGTATTCCCTTAACACCATTTTCCAGATGCATTTCATGGCAACAGTTTGCATTTAAGATGCAGTTATCCACTGCACTGAATTCCTTGTGAAGTCTGGCCAGTAAGCAATGCTGTCAGTTCTCCCCAAATCCATATCTGGTTGTCTAATGCTCTCTGCTGGTCAAAAAGCAAAACTGGCCTCATACAATTAAGGCTGCACATAGAGACTTCTGTTGAATGCTGATCAAGGATCACATTACATTCTTTAATTATTACTAAGACAGCTGGTCATCTGATTGTAAATCAGTTAATATGGTCAGTTTCCTATGACCCCCTGGGCTTCTCCAGTATGACTGTGGCGGAGCTCTCTGCAGTGTCTTGTTCTTCTGTCTTTCTAAGCCTCGATTCACAGCAGGCAACCCGCTGACTGGACTCCTCAGCCAATCAATTGCTTTAATTATTCAATTAAAGCTTTAAGGGGACACTGGAAACTAGCTAACACCGCAGGTCTAGCAACAGGAGAATGTGTGTGTGCGTGGGTGTGTGTGACAGTAACTGGCAGTACTTGACCTAGTCAGCAGTGTGGTTTAAAAAGGATAATGACTTTGTTTATCACATTTGTAGTCTCTAACACAGCTAGTGGTGAGACACTGTTTGTTCTCATCTTGTTCCTGCATGCTCAGTATGTTGGGGTCTAAATTCAGCATGGCATAATGAAATAGCACTATATCTGTTTTGGCTGCATTATCTATATTTTCTTGGCTGAGAAAGTCTCAGAAGCTAAATATTTCACCTTACAGCAGAGTAGAGAAGATTGTTTTTGTGTCTTAATTCATTTGTTTTTTTCACACAGGGGCATTGGCAAACAGGGATTTCAATGTCAAGGTAGAGATAAACCTTGTGCTATTGTCTTAATCTGCAGAACTTAATCTTCAAAGATGTTTTTTTTTCAGTGTGACTTTTACTTCTGAGGAGATTTTTCTCTATGTTCCCTCTAGTTTGCAGTTTTGTGGTCCACAAGAGATGTCACGAGTTTGTGACCTTCACTTGTCCTGGCTCTGTGACGGCCCCCAGACCAGATGTGAGCAGATGTGTCAGCATATCCTTCATCATAACGCGTTTCATGCTTAGTTTCCTGTTTTTCATTTTAGTCAATATTTACCCCATCATTTACTCCATTATCGTTTAGCTGTTTGCCTATTTCCTGTAGCACGTGTGCATGACTCATCCATTGATCTATACATCCTTCACATCATGCAGCCTTGTCCCATCTGTGACATCTGCACTTTTCATGCCATCCTACAAGGCTTTGAAGATGCAGGGGGTTGGAGAACGAGAGTGGGGACATACATACCACTTCTTCCTCTGTGTTGCATTTGGAATTTTAGAGAAAATTCTCTTTTCTTCATGATTTTATTTCCTCCCAGCCAAATAAACAGCCTGAGAAATGAGGTCAAGGGAAACGTGTGTGTGTTTGAGTGAAAAAGGATGAGAGAATGAAAGGAAAACACACACACACATAGACAGCAGCAAAAAGAAAAAGAGTGTGACAGTGTTTTATATAGCAGCTCAGAGCGACGAGGATGGAAAAACAGTATGGTTGGTGCATGGAGAATGGTGGTGGTGGTGGGGTGGGGGCTCTGATGAACTCAAGAGAGATAAACATGATTCATCCCACTCTGCATGGTATATATATGCACTCATACACACACACAGAGTCTTGTCTAGATGCAACTCTCATTTATATGTCCACTCCCAGTGGAGAAATTTAATTAGCTTGTCCATGAATACTCTACTCAGCATCTCCCCACTAATCATCCTCTATATATAAGTCTAAATGTGTGTGTTCTCGGCCTCTTCCATAGTCACTGTGTGTGTGTGTGTGTGTGTGTGTCTGTGTGAGTACTCCATCCATCCATCCACTTATCCTGAAGGGGGTCATGGGGGTCTGGAGCCGATCCCAGCTGTCATTGGACGAGAGGTGGAGGACACCCTGGACAGGTCACCAGTCTATCATAGGGCTGACATTTAGCGACAGACAACTGCACACACCCACTCTCACGCCTATGGACAATTTAGAGTCTTCAACCAATCTAAACTTCATGTCTTTGGATGGTGAGATGAAGCAGAGTACTGTTCTCAATGCAGATTTTTTTGGGTTGTATTTCAGGACCTGAAGAGTCGACACACATTTAAGATCCACACGTACGCCAGTCCGACCTTCTGTGACCACTGTGGCTCGCTGCTGTATGGCCTCATACACCAGGGCATGAAATGTGCCAGTGAGTTTTGCCATGTATAACATCTGTCTGCACATATTTGGACTCATCTCCCAGAGAAAACAGCTGTTCCCAACAAAATCAGCATCCAAAATTTAGAGTGGGCTCAGTTAATTCTATGTTTATAGTTAGGTTAAAGAAATTGTTTCATATTTTGAGAAATATATATATTCACATTTTTGCTGATGAGATTGCCATCCTGCTGTGACTGCAGGAAAATACTACACCCAACCAGAAATAGTCCACCCTGTAAAACAATAAGCTGATATTTTTACCCTCAAGTTTTTGTATATGTTAAGCAAACAAGGTATAATATATGGATCAGTATGTGGCAGAGGTGCTTTTGTTAACAGCAGGGAAAGATAGGTTAGATGTTTCCTGCTGCTTCCAGTGTTAATGTTATGCTAAGCTAAGCAGCTGCTGGCTGTAAACTTAGAGAAAGAAGAGAGACATGGCAGCGGTATCAGTCTTCTTATCTAACTCTTGACAAGACAATAAATGTACGTATATACCCAAAATAAAGAAGTTTTCTTTTAAGGTTGGGAGCAAGGTTGAGGTTAGGCATTCAGGTTTCCTGCTAACACTGTAAATACAGAAATGTTTTAATTTCTCTTTTTGCTACTGATACATGTGTTTATTCAAACTTATGTACGTGTATCTTTGAGGTTGTGATATGAACGTCCATCGACGGTGTGAGACCAGTGTTCCCAGTCTCTGCGGGCAGGACCACACAGAGAAGAGAGGAAGAATCCACCTGACCATCAGAGGAGAGAAGGAGGACATCTTTGTCACAGGCGAGAGACTAGGAAGTGGCATTTTAATACAAAAACCAAGATTGCACCGAGTGTAATGAAGGGTTTCTCTCTGTATGTTCTATTATTCTACTTTCACTTCAGTGCGGGAGGCACGTAACCTGATGCCCATGGATCCTAACGGACTGTCAGACCCTTATGTGAAACTTAAACTGATTCCAGACCCAAAGAGCCACAGCAAACAAAAGACCAAGACCATCCGCTCCACACTCAATCCTGTCTGGAATGAAAGTTTTACCTTGTGAGTCACTGTGAACTTTAATCTGAGGTGTAAGATTTAGGACAGAATGTCCTTGGATAAAATGAAATGTCCCAGAAACTGAAATAGCTGGGTCCAAAATGACCCTGAAAAATGAAAACCAGGAAGTGGAACATAAGAGCAGAGTACAGGTTTTAAGGCTCATGGCCCTTGAACATTTGTAGCATATTGTACATCAACAGTTTTCTCCTTTACTGCCTTTATGTCTTTATTTTTCTGTCATTCATTGAAATTAAGATATTCAGAAAATGCCCTAAATCTGAAAAATGACATTAGGGACAAAACTAATTTCCTACTGTGTCTTGGTATATTGCCTCTACACTAAGTCAAGTCAGTGATTTTGACTTTTTATGCTTGTCTCTTCAGCTCGGTGCGTGGACACCAGTGGGACAGACGACTGTCTGTGGAGGTATGGGACTGGGACCGCACGTCTAGGAATGATTTCATGGGAGCGCTGTCATTTGGAGTCAGTGAGATCTTCAGGCGTCCTATCAGCGGCTGGTTCAAACTGCTGGCCCAAGATGAAGGAGAGTACTACAACATCCCTGTGCCAGACCCAGACCTGCAGGTACGAAACTACTCCAGTGTGGTCCTCATGGTGACCAGAAGGCATTTATACTCATATTCACCAGAGAGTGGTGTAGCTCTTTATGTTTTACCATGCTAATGACCATTTATCCTAAGATCTTGGCATTTCCTTTATGACTTTTTAAAATTATCTATATTTTATAAACAGCAGCTGCCACTGCTCACACTGGGTCAGGCTCTTGAACTGTCCCTATGTGTACAATTCTATGTGAGGAAAAAACATGAGGATTTATATCCATTGTTGTAGTGAGATAATTAGATAATAAATTACACTGAGTCTGCTCCCTCGTCTGTTACTTTCTGTGTCCACCAGGGTGCAGGATTGTTCTGCCTGAGTGTACTACAAGTCTAGGGGTAGAAACTAGCCTGGTTTGTTTGCTGTTCATGTTTTATATGTCTGTGTGGCATTCAGTCATTGAACTCTCAGCCTTCCCACTGCAACTCTCCAGGAGCCTCAGCCAGATGCTACAACACCCTCTTTGCCTCAGGCAATACCGGCCCCGCTGTCTGAACCATTCTCTGTGGCCCTGTCCCCAACCCTCATCCCATCCGGTCCACCTGTTCACAACCCAGGCACTGGCAAAGTCAAAGTGGGCATCCAGGACTTCAACTTCCTCATGGTACTGGGCAAAGGCAGCTTTGGCAAGGTAATTACAGCAACCACTGTCCTCTTTTCAACACACAATCAGCACCTCTGATCCAACAGTCATAAGTGATATCAAAGAGGCCATTCATCCTGAGAACAACAAAGATTATGCCTGTCTTTAAATAATGTCTTTTACTGTTGGACTTGACCTACAAGTGGCATTTTATTTAGCAGCTCCTGGGTGCAGTTAAGCAGTTTTTTTTTTTACATGAAAAGTCTCCTCTCTTACTAACATTCTTATTGTCTCTCCTACTGCCAAATGATTCATTTATCCTTTAGCTTCTTTTGTGTTGTCAGCAGTCGTGAGCTCAGGCTGGCTGCCTTCCTACATGCCACACAGGCAGACAATCTTCCTGGAGGTGTTCATTTCAAGGGGAGCCTCTGCTCTCCATTTTCTCGTTAATTCCCTAGTAGATGAGCCATAATGAAGCAGTTAGAGTTTTGAGTCCTTCTTCCTCCTCTGAAATTCCCCTGTGCCATTTCACAACTGTCAGAGGAGAGTCCACAGAGGACAGGAGAAATAGACTCGACTTACGTAAGATATGAGGAAAAAACCGACACAAGAAAGGAGAGACAAGCCCCGAGGCTACTGACTGTGGGAAAGTGAGAGAGAGCAAGAGAAGGATTACTATGCTGCAGAAAGTGACAAAATGGCCAAAATGAAATGGGATAACAAGAGGGGAAAAGAGAACATGTGACCTTGCTAGTAAGATACTCTGCAGGGTAACTAGTCCCACTTTTATGTGTTTGAAACCACAGGAAGAGCAAGAGGCAGTCACAGAAGATAGTAGGATTGCTCTCAGTGAATGGCAGTGTGTCAATAACTCTGCACACACACACAGAGCACATGCACAGCCTTCCTTGTGAGCTCCTTTTTGTAGTCACTTTAATTTCTGACAAATAAAACAATGCAATTTTCTGTACTGTTTCACACCTATTTGAAAGTAAACTGAACTCCTTTATCCCCAGAAGCCCAGTAACCATCACAGCACAGCACTGCAGGCTGGCCAAACAATTATGAACAGTGTTGTTGTCAGCACTTTCCAGTGCTTTTGACCATATCTTTGCCAATAAAACCTGGGTCATGTGGTTTTTGTTGCTGAAAATTATTGCATCATTAGCACTCAGAGCAGCCCACTAGCAGCCAATTTCACAGGAGTGGGAAAATAGCTGCTGAATGTCTTTTTAATGTCTGATGAAAACATGAGCATGGTTTTGCTTTTTCACTTTAAATTCACATTAACGTGTCTTGAAATTTTTAGGCATACAGTAGATGAGCCTTTAATTAAACATTACTTCGGTTATTTCACCGTGTCAGGGTAAATGTTCCCAGTACTGGCCTTGCTTAACCATCAGTCCGTACAACTCTTATTTATTTTGCTTGCATTATTTTAGTTAATTAGGATCATCAGTATCTACACTGTGAAGAAACATCTTTGTACTTATATAGCACTTTTCTCACCAATGATGCTGACTCAAAGCACTTTACACTATTTCTCAATCACCCATTTGCACACCGGTGACATCACTGGGAGCAGATAGGACTTTAGTGTTTTGCTCAAGGACACGTGAACTGGAGAAGTTCAGCACTGAACCAATAACCCTATGGTTAGGGGATGACCCGCACTGCCTGCTGAGCCACAGCTACCCCTGTATCACCACTGAGGTGTTCCTAATATTCTGGCCCTCTCATGCATGTAGCTGGGGAGGACAAAAATAGAGGCACCTCTGAATATAATGTAGTCCAGTACAACACAACCTTTACTTATGACCTCAATAATAGACATATAAATTGAATGTATACATTTATGACAAGTTCACCAAAACTGTAACATTCTGAGCTTCATAAACACAGATGTTAAGATAGAAGTGTTGCATTGAAGTGCATACAATTGTACAGGTGTACCTAATAAAGTGGCTGGGGAGTGTATAGGACAATGATGAAAACAAGTGGTAGGGAGCACAAACAAAACAACACAATTTCAACCACATAAATATTGATGATATTGAAGTATATTAAAATAAAAATAATTTTGCCTGTGTTGGCATTTTTCAGGACTTGGCAGTGAGACAAGTCCCAGCTTGGCATAACACTTACCTAATCCCATAGCAAAATAGCTAAAACATTGAAAGCGTGGCTCAAAATCCATCATTTTATTAACAGCAAAACTAGCTTTCTTCCAATTACAGCACCTTGGCAGTCAAAACACAATGACCTAAAAGTGGCACCATTACAGTGCAGTCCATGTATAATTCTATTTAGAATGATACATTTAATTGAGTGGTGCGTTCAGGAATGTTAAGCATTTTGTGTCAAAGCAATAAAAAATAGGCCTAGTTTGATGTACAGACTGCTGCTGCAATAATTGTATGAGAACTTTGAAAAGCTGAATATAATGTAGTGTAGTGGAATTTGGTGTAGTTCATACAAATAAACATCTTGTTTATTTATATATCTCAGCAGTTTAAAGATACAGTAGCTTCTTCAACATTTCTGGGATGGATCATGTCTCCTTACAGCAACATTCCACCCTCTTTCCTTCTTTCTGTACAGGTGCTACTGGCAGAAGAGCGAGGCAGCGAGCGTCTGTTCGCAGTGAAAGTGTTGAAGAAAGATGTGCTCTTCCAGGATGAGGACACGGAGAGCGCTCTGGTGGAGCGGAGGGTCCTGGCCCTCTCCTCTCGCCCACACTTCCTCACATCGCTCTACTGTGCCTTCCAGACCGAGGTGTGTATATCTGTGTGTGCAGAAGGTACATGAGGTCTCAAATGAACCACATAACTTTCATTAAATTGTCCATAAACCTGCCTGACATTTTGGCTGCATAGTCCTCCCAGGAGTTGTTTCAGTCCAGGTTGGCTGAGAATTTCGATTAATATATGAAATAATTAGCTTTCTCTAACAAGGTCCTTGGTCCTGGAGGAGGGGCTTTAGCCAAGTGCTTTTTAATTTGGACAAGATGTGATTATGTATAGAGAATGTGTATGGGTGTGTGTGTGTGTGTGTGTGTGATGTGTATGTTTTGTTTCGGCAGGACCGTCTGTATTATGTGATGGAATATGTCAATGGAGGAGACCTGATGTTTCACATTCAAATAGTTGGCAAATTCAAAGAGGCTCACGCAGCGTATGTAGTTAAAAAGCTCCTTTCTTTCACATTTGATCACAGTTCTCATCTACAGAACCTCATTTCCTTTGCTCTCTATTCTTCTACATACACATTTGTCTTTTAGCTTTGTTCGTCATCAACTCAAGTACCAGCTCTCTTGTCTTTTCCCTGAATTATAATCTTATTTTTCATCTACATTTTTTCTCACCTGGCTGTTGATCTAATCAATAATCTTTGATCAATCATCTGAAAATAATTTTTTCCTCATTGCTCAGTTCCAGCTCCCTCTTCATCTTTCTCCCTTTCATCTGAATGGTTACTGTCCCTTTCATCAGCCTCTCAAGCTCCATTCCCTATTTTCAAATTAGCTGAAGACCATGGTCAATCTTAGGAAAAAGAAAGCAACCGGTTGTGAGCGCCTCCGCCCCCTCCTCTCTCCGTCCAGGTTTTATGCGGCAGAGGTAGCTGTCGGCCTCTTCTTCCTCCACAGCAAAGGCATCATCTACAGGTAAAAAAGTGAGCTGCTCATCTAACATGGCCTGGTTTGTCTGTGACACTCCCCTGCAGTGTAGCATGCAGACATCACACAAATTTATCATGTCTTTTGTAGCTAATGACTGTTATAAAGATATTATTTATCAAAATGATTCATTCCTGTGTGATCCCCTTTCTCAGGGATCTAAAGCTGGATAATGTGCTGCTTGACTGTGAGGGCCACATAAAGATAGCCGACTTTGGGATGTGCAGGGAGGGGATATTTGAGGGCGACACCACGCGCACCTTCTGTGGCACCCCTGACTACATCGCCCCTGAGGTACTCTGACCCCCTCACTCCAGAAACCTCCCTCATGTGTTCCTTATGTCCCTCATTTCCCCTTGTTTCACCCATCTTCCTTTGCTTGACCTGTTTTACATTGCAGGGAGACAGCAAGTGCCTTTGCTACAGCTCCTCTCGTCTTCTCTGACCTCTCTGATCTTGTCAGCAGTTTTGAATAATTAACTTCACATGATTCACTTAGCAGCAGTGTGTGCTTGTGCAGTGAGAACATTACTTAATATAATGAACAAGTTCAATTTAAAAGATCTGTCTTAAACAATATTCAGGTTTTGTGTATGTACACTGGAACAGTTTTCAATTGATGTGACAGTTTCTTCTGTTTATATTTTAAAGAGGTCCCCATCTAACAAGCTCCCGGTGTAAGTGATGGGGGAATCCACAGTCTTTGCTCTGTGTAAAAATGCAGTCCAAATAGTTTCTGTGCTGCTGCAGTGAGGGGATAGTAAGATGAAGATTCACTTTAGTACTAATAAGACCCTGGATGATATCCCTAGATTATTTTGACTCAGACTGCTAGTGTCTCCTATTAGCTTTGGCTAAAGTTAAGAAAGAGGCCTGCAGATTTGGTCCCCATCTCTTATTTTAGAAGCATATCAGGAAAACATCTCTTAATGGCCGGTATGATGTGTTTTGTTGCAATCTTAACCAGTTTCACTGTTCATGTGGACACCTGATTATTGTTTTAAGGCAAACTTGAAAACTTTTAATCTGTTTTTCAAAGTAAATAAGTGTGACATCTCAAAAGCATCTATTTAATGTCCATATAAATATCAGTTGTGCTGAAATGCTACAAGTGGTGGAGGTGCTTTTGCCTGACACCCTTTTGATGTGTAAGATATTAGAATTGCATGCCTGTATAATGTTTGCCTTACAAATGGTTTGAAATATGTGTGTGTGCATTTCTGGGTGAAGTAATCATAAACAAATTAATTCAGATTAAGAGTGAAGATGCCCAGCTTGTTTGGTTTGTAGACAGTAGAGAGAGAAAGAGGATGTAACTGTTGAGCATGTATCTGATATTGTAAACCTTGCTATGGTACCCCTGGGTATGACTTTCTTATGTAAAGACCCACTGATTCGTCTACATCTGCCATTTTGGAAGAGGTGCAATTTATTTCCCCAGGGACTGGGAATTCTTCCCTCATATGCCGCACACACACACACATACACACATACACATACACTGGGGACAAACAAACACACATACCGTAGACATCAGCACACAGACAAACACAAACATGCAAATCCAAAGCCATGTGTTAATTATTTCTAAGCTCATTCATACATTTACCCTCCCCAGTGCCATATTTTCCCTCTTCCTCTCTTTCCGGGATTTCACTCCATCTGTCATTGCAGCTGCAGCCCACTGTTACAGTCCTTGTCTTTTTTTGCCTTCCTCATTTCTGACTGCCTTTCTTCTTTATCACGTCTCCTTTTTTCTCCAACCTTTTTCAGATTGTGGCATATCAACCCTATAATAAAGCAGTGGACTGGTGGTCTTATGGGGTACTGTTATATGAAATGCTGGCAGGACAGGTAACACTGAGTTTAGCCTGATAATACATCCATGTGCACAGATACTTGAGCCCCCAGTACTTGTGCCGTGTAATCACTTCAAAGAGTTTCTAAAGAACTTCAGTTTCTCTGCCTTTTCCCTCTAGCCACCATTTGATGGTATTGATGAGGAGGAGCTGTTTCAGTCCATCATGGAGCAGAGTGTCTCATACCCAAAAAGTCTCTCTCGTGAAGCTGTTGCTATCTGCAAGGGAGTGAGTCACTTTTGTTTTCCACTTACACATATAGTTGATTGGACCCATGCAATATATTATTATCGGAAAAATGAAATAAACTTCATGCTAAATTGTTAAAAATATATCAAAATAATATTTTTAAATATAGCAAAACTTTATCATGCATGCTGCTGACTACTTAAAAATGTATACCTCTTTCTTTTTGCATTGACATACTGTACATGAGAAGATTGACACCACTCTCAAAAGTGTCTGATGAATGTGATGTGTTAGTTTAGCTCAGCATAAGGACTGGAGACAGGGGGAGACAGCTAGCCTCTCTCTGTCATTTTTACATTGCTGTTCTTCAGATTGACACATGTGAATGAATGGGTATGAGAGGTGCTGGTAGATTTTGTTACCTGTGGACTAAGACAGGGTGGCTGTTCCCCCCTGTTTCCAGTCTTTATGCTGAGCTTTTCCAACTGCTGGCTCAAATTCAGTTTCACATAAGACCAGTAATAATTATTTCATTTATCTCCTGGCAAGAAAGCAAACACATATCTTTACAAAGAAAACTATTCCTTTAGATTACACACACAATCAAGGTAAATGCATATTTAAACAAATAAGATGAAAGAAAAGAAAATGCTTTTAAAAGCCACTGTATGTCACAATTACAACCATGATTTTCTTTTCTCTTTCACACTTTTTCATCCTTTTATTTCACTCAGCTCCTGACAAAGAACCCGGTCAAGCGTCTGGGTGGAGGTGAGGATGCAGAGAGAGATATCAAGGAGCATCCGTTTTTCCACTGGATTGACTGGGACCGTCTGGAGAAACTGGAGATCCAGCCGCCCTTCAAACCCAGAACTGTCAGTTGAACGTTGAAATGGATTACAAACTCTTTAATCCTCCTCTCTTTCTTTCTAGCCATTCTCCTCTGTACTCCCTCTTTCTTTCTTCTTCCTGTCTTTGTTGTCTCTGTCTCTCTGAGGACACTTAGGGAACTGAAGCTGTCACTTTCTACTATCTGTCTCCTTTTTTTCAAACTCCAATGCTTTCCCTCATTTCCCTTCATGCTTCCTCTCTCAGCCATCTGCACTGATTTGGCATTACATCCTCTCTTGTCCTCTTCTTAAAACAGCCCTGTCCTTCTCTCCCTCTTGCCCATTCATCTCTCTTTTTTGTCTTTCATCACCTTTGCTATTTTGGTGTCTGAGCATTCAGGAACAGACAGTTCACTCATAACAGACAGAACCCTCTGACCTGAGGGGGCTGTCTGCTCCTCCCATATGCAAATGTATGTCATCATTAGCCTGCCACACACCAGTCTGCGTCCCTCCTGGCCAGTGGGGAGGTGTGCCTTGAGTGAGGTGAGTATGCACAGGGGTTAGAGGCCAGGCCCATTAGCCAAATGAGATTCATATCATCCAGCACAAAGTCTGTCATCCACTGCTAAGAAGCAGAAAAAGAGACGTGAGCAGCTTTCTTCTTACAGCAGGAAATAGAAAAGGGGGCTATGGGTGAGGAAAAGATATACGGAGGTGGATTCCTTTACAGTGTAACTGTTCCTATGTTGTGCTTTTTTGAAGAAGGAAAGTTTAACGGGGATACAATCACCCTTGATCACTGTGTGTATATGCATCCTAATCTTAACCTTGTGTGTTGTACATGCCTTCTTCTTTTTCATCAGGGTGGGAGAAAAGCTGAAAACTTTGACAAGTTCTTCACTGCGGCTCCATCAGTGCTGACTCCCTCTGACCCTGATGTACTAGCCGTCATTAACCAGGAAGACTTCCAAGGCTTCTCCTTTTTCAACCCAAACTTTTCCCCCTCGCTTCTCACCACTGTTTGAAAATGGTCCCCAGTCTCATTCCCACAACCCCTTCAAGGGCACCCCAACTGCCCTCCAATCGTAGTTTTATACCAGAGAACATGAACATGAGAACTAGCTGTGAGTATTAAAGATGCATCTCTTAACCAAATTCTGACGTTTACATAAAAATGCCAAGACACCTTTTTATTCACGTACTCTCTCTGAAGTTTGTATTTTAACTTGCTCGTCACAGAATGTGTTGCAGCATTGGAAATAATACCAGTATTACAGATTGCCATTGAACTGTCTTCACTTGATGTAGGTGTTCTCTAGTATGAGCCTGATAAATGCTCTCTGCATGCAGTCAATTATTTTGAGTAGTTTTCACTAATACTATAATATCAGATACATTGTATCTGTTTAACTTTACTGATTTAATTAAGACTTTTCCTATTAATTTAATTACAATCAACCTGTGTTGTGCATATTTGCCTTCGAGCCACCCACTACCCAGCCCAGGCCCACTCTACCCAAGGAATTACAGTACTGCCCCTATTTGGGCTGCATCATATAAACTCACAAATTGGTTTTACCTTTTTTCCCCTATTACTCCTGTGCAAACTGTGCAATGATGCCTTGCATGCTCTCCTTTCACATCCTGCAGTTGCACTGAAACATTTATCTGCAGCTTTGAAAACTGTGGCTTGTAATAATGTTTATATACAGGTACTTTATTACTGTAGTGGTCTATACCATAAAGTTGTTTGCTGTGTAATGATATGACTCGCAGCAATTGATTAGGGTGTAATTAAAAGTGAGGCTCACTGGGCCTGTTCAATACATGGAAAAGTAAGAGCAGTGCTGTCATTAAACATTATCTGAGCAGAGCAGGTGGCTGCAAACACAACAGTTTAACAAACCCATTTCCGTGTTCTTATCTGACAGACAGCTTGTCATTGCACAGGAATTTGATTGATTTTCTATGGAGCATCTTTATGATTTGTTTATTTTTTTTAACATTCTGTGTAATCATAAAGGTAATCACATCTATTTTATCTCAATTTCACTTAAGGGCAAATGTCACAACACAGTCTACTTCAATACTATAGATATGGCAAATGTTACAGTCAGTAATACAACAGATAATGTATGCATCTGTCAGTTAACTTCTGTTTTTATGTGCTGGAAAAGGAAAACTGAAATAAACTGTGAAGACATAAAACAGGAACAATGAAGTGTTTCATTCTGTGATATTTGTTGCAAAGCTGCCGAGAAATAAACATGCACAGTGTTGTCTTCTCCCCCCGCCTTTCTGTCACGCTCACTCCCTCTCCTTCACATTCACACATACTCACGCTCAAAAGTGCGATCTCAAGCATGTGCATGCCCTGACGCGCTCTTCCACGCACGGAGGAGATGCTGACCCCTCGTTTTACAGTGGTACCATAGTTGTCGAACCAGCAAAACTACCTCTTAGGCACCTTCACTCCCTCCTCCTTGGAAGCCGCCTCTCCCCCTCCTTTTCTGCCCTACCCACCTCCCTTCCTCCCTTTAACCCCTCCAGCCTCATGATGGAACAAACATGCCTGTAGAGATCTGATTTATAACAAGTTGACCTTCATATTAAAATTTAATCAGCTTTTTGTCTGCCTCTCTACCTCGCTCTCTTCTTCTCTATCTGCCCTCCATCTCTCTTCCTCTCTGCTTGTTTTTTCTGTCAGTGCTGCACTGTAAATGCTTTACTGTGTCAGAATTTGTTCTCTTTGAAATACCTCACCACTGTTGTCGGCTGATATGAGTATCTTGTCTTGTCCTGGCCTCTTCATCAATGTTATCTGTTTACAGTTTATATTCTCTGTGCTGAATACTAATTCTGTTCAGTCAGTGAAAATGAGATGGGAATGTAGAGAAGGATAAGCCCAGATAAACCTACAGTAGTGTGCATCTTATAATTTGAGAAATTAAAATTAATATAAAACTGTACTGTGAAATATCCTGCTTTTGGGGAGGAGACGTGTTCTTTGTGTTGCTATATATCAGAAACTAATGTGAAGATGTGTGGCCTTTATATTTTAATGAGTTTCATATTGATTTCTGTCATGAAAAAAATAATCTAGATGTCTTTTTTAAGTGGCAGATGAGGCTCTTTAGTAATTTAACATGCAACAACACTTTTCTGGCAAGATAGTTTTAGCATGAGGTAGACCATACTATGTGTTCACTTGTGACTCCTTGACTCAAAAATTCCTCCCCTCAACTTTTGCGTCAACCCTGAGAGTATCTGCCTTTGTGTAACTGAACCTTCTGCACTCGTTGCGAGTTGTTCGTGCAGTCCATCAGTCATGTGTCACTGTGACACGATATCATCCCTCTTCTCCACTGCTGCCTCCTTTTTCTCTATCCCTCTTCTGTTTTTACCTCATCTTAACATGTCATTCTCGCCCCCTCCTCTCTCTCATGCCCTGAGGTCAGTGTGTGCTGCACTATTGATATTGTTTCTAAAAATATAGGATTCTTCCACCAGCCAGCTAAAAATAGAGCAAGGGACATGGACCATAGGAGGGGGAAGAGGAAGAGGAGGAGAGGGAGAGAGAGCTTTCTAACTGTACTCATACTATGGGCATAAATCCCAGTGGAGAGGTGGTCTACTGTGTTTTCTACTTTTGCTTGTAAATTTATATGGTAGTTTTCTGTAATTTGGACTTAAGTTTGTACCCTTGTTCAACTCCAATTCATTGTCTCATCTCTTTCTCTTTTTTTTTTGGCATCTTTGGACTTTATTCAAACTGAATTTTACATTATGGTCATATATCATAATTAGGTACTGTGCTGCCAAAGTACACTGCATAAATTTCACTGCAAGTGAAGTAAATCAAAAATGTAAAGAATATAAATATGTTTTGTGTAATTTGATGATGACTGACAAGATGATAAAAGACTGTAATAAGACTGTAAAAGGTCAAACTTTTAAGACCAATGTACTGAAGAAATAAAAATGATGAATGTAAATGTAATGTAAACCAATAAAATAGGTGAAGAAAGAAAATATGTTTGATACACTATATGATAAATTACATTAACTAATTTCAGACTATAATAAAAAAGAAATATAGAACAAATATCATTTCAAAAGGATATACAGTTTGATGAGCTGTAGTAGTTTAACATGACCCCCCTCCTCTCTCTCTCTGTCTCTCCCCCAACACTTCTCTAGCTCACGCTGCAGCCTGTGTCTCTTTTGTAGCTTGCTGAATCGATCCACCGCAGAGCCTTGTTCGGATTGAGTGAAAGAGAGAGTGAAGGATTGAGAGGATGGGTAGGGGGGCTTAAGGGAAAAAACTCATAAAAGGAAGGGTGAGAGAGAGAAAGAGAGAGAGGAGGGAAAGCGACAGAGGCAGAAAGAGACCAAATACCAAAATCCAACAAGCCTCCCTGGTGTGAGGTGTCTTGGCTACTGACGTGTGCGCACGACTCTTGTTGGCAAGGTAAGTATTTTCGTTTTGAATAACTACACTTGTGTGTTTTTTAGCAGCGATTGTGATGACGGTGCCTTTTTCAGACTGACTTAAGTCATGTTAATGTACGAGTGTGATGACAGCACTGAAAAGAGTATGTCGCGTTGGCGTAATGACAGACGCTTATCTACATGAGAGCGCACAGAAAATCTCATTTAAATGTTAACCAAAAAGTCGTTAAGCTGCTCTTTGTCTTATCATTTCATTCCATATTTTGTGTGAGTCGCTCACGTGTTCTCTGTTTTGTGTTTATCATCTCCAAACTCCGCGTGTGAGTGTGTGTGACAGGCTGGGGGGGTGGCATCATTATGCGCACATCACTGCCTCATTCAGTCCTCTATTCGGGTAATGATCACGTTTAATATACACGTAGTTAATAGAAAATAAACAGCGAATGTTTAACTATCCAGGTGCCAGTTTTGTGTGTGGTTGCGCAGCTGAAATGCTTTGAGAAACCATGAGTAAACCCACCCATTGAGTCACGATCCCTTCGTTTAGTCGTTATGAAGTCAGTTATTCTCTAAGGACTGATTTCATCGGCCTTCTCAGGCAGATTTTAAGGGAATACAGTCGGTTGGTTAGTTTAGCATAGGTGTAGTCGCATCCTAATTGTGCGTACTCCTTCCCATTTTTGGTGGGGCCAGGTCTTTCTCTGTGAACCTATGGTATACAGTAGCTGCTCCATATCCTCCTGTTGTTCCTGCTTCAAAGCCTCTCTACAAACTGTAGTTTCAGGCTCAGGTCTGTCCTCTTTTTGCTGCTTTCTTTGCTTGGATATTTTCAGCAGCACATCTACATATCCTCCCCTTCTATCCATCACACCCTCTTTCTATTGGTGTCTCTTTTTCCTGAGATGCTAGAGGTGATGTCACTCTATAGATTGTGACAGATTAGAGAGAATTAAACCTTTTGTCCCCCCGTGACTCCTATCTAACCAATTGAACTGGCTCATTACTTTCTGGGTGAGGGAGCTGAGGGGCTGTCTCACAGCTCTAAAATGAGATCGTTATCACAACTCTAGCAGGGAAGCTGAATTTCTTTTTCACTCAATCTCAGTCTCACGTTTACAATGGCTTTTTCAGCTCTTTAGTGGATTTTTTGGGATGATAAGAGCGCAATACATGGGTAGAGAAAAGGTTCATTTGTTTCCTTCATTTTGTCCAAATCCATTATAAACAGATTCAGATTGGACTGTGTTTTCTGATAGACTGGCAGTCTAAGAGAGAGATGGAGGAACTGTCTGTGGTGCTGAACAAATCAGGCAGAGCCATGCAGGCACATCCACTCATTTCTGCAACGTTGCAATTCCCACTGCTTTGCACTTATTCATGACCACTTTGGCACATCCTCCAGCTGCTGGAAGGTGTGACTGTTCCTCCCTGAGTCCCACTTGTCTCTGCTCCCTGGTCATCTTTATATCTTCTCCCACTTCTGGGCTTACTGGGTGGTTTGAAATCTCTGAATAAAGAAGAAACCGATAAAACACTACAGTTATGCTCTTGTCTCTCAGTTTTCAATGACACTGTTGTGATGATAAAGTTCTGTAACTTTGTCTTTTGACTGCCGTGACTGCTTTTGTTGTTTTACAGCTGTTTGTCCAGCCCGATTTTTTTAGTAGTTAGTTGTACTTTTCACATCTATCAGTCCTTTTAGCTGTTCACTATGTACTTCAGTAGCTTCTTTCAGCCTTAACGTGTCCAATCTGGCCATTTCTCTGGTGGTTTCTTTCCTTACCACCAGCCAGCCTGCTCTTACACATCATGCTTGTGCCTCACTGTAAAGAAGTTCTGCTCATTCCTGCAGGTGCAGAGAAATTGAAGTTACTCCTACCATGGTCACGTCTTGCATAATGGCTATCCAGATGAGATAGTGTTTCTGTTGTAACTCTGCTCTTCAAAAACTCTTCAAAAACATTTTCTGTTGTCAAAGTCTTCTTAAGTGTCTGATAAATGGTGTTTCATGAATTAGTCATTGTAATTATAGTTCTATACATTTTTACACCAATAGCTGACTTCACAAGGCAGTGATAGGTCACAGATAGGTTACACGTATTTTGTTTGTTTGAGTGTTAGACTGATAAAAAAATATGTTAATTATGTGGCTTTGAATGTTTACAGTGTTGGAAAGGTTACCTTTGAAATGTAAGAAATGTAATAGCTTACAGATTATGTAATAAGTAATGTATCAATTTTAATTACTTCATCAAAGTATTGTAACTTATTACATTTGATTACTTTTCAACTGGGTAGTAAAGCTGAATTTAAACCAGGCAGTGTAAACCTCACAGCAGTACTCAAAACGTATTACTGTCAAACTTTAATTTACTTTAGCCTTTAACTTTAAAGGTTCGTCATCATAAGTTCAGTTACTGTTGAAATATGTAGCCTACTGAACAGGCACCAAGCAAAACCCTTTTCTGATTTCAGAAGAAAAATACAGTTACATTTCCAGCACTGAAAAGCATCCTTGTCCGACAACATGACCACCCACCTTGGTGATTACTGCTCGTCGCAGCCAGGCGTGGCAGACTCAGTTTGCTTAGAGCAATATATGATGATTTGATTGACAGATGACAGGTGGTGCAAAGTCAAACAGGAAATCCAATCAAAAGCAAGTTTCAAAATTGAATGCATTGCTGCCATATACTGTAAATGGAGCCTGTCTAGATGTAGAGACAGCTCCATGTTAGCCGTCCTGTCCATGATGGTGTTACACTTAAATTTGTTTTTCCAACTCACATTTTCCAGAAATATGCCAAAAGAAGGAATTCCTGCACAGCGAATAGATTTGAAGAAAGAGAATGAGTAATATCTACATTATTTACCTAAAAGAACATATTCAGATGAAACCTGTTTGTAATCAACATTTATAAAACTGTAGTTTAGTTACATACTTTTCTCAGTAACTGCAACTGATTACAATTATATTTATTTGGTAATTTAGTTACAGTAATTAGTTATGTGTAACTAGGAACTCTCCAACACGGAAAATTTGACCTGTGATTTTTGTGCCCCTAACACGTCAGGATTTATAGAGAATGGAGCAACACAAAAAGGAATTGGTCTGCTGTAGTACTGTGGAGACTGACAGTCAAACTGGCAAGCCACGGGTAGACAAATAACAGCTCAGCACAACAATGATATGCCCAAGGAAAGCTCAAACACACATCTTTTCAAACTTTGAAGCAGCTGTGTTACAGCAGCAGATGGTACATGCCTGATTTTACTTCTGTCAGCAACTATGAAGCCTGAGTTTTTATATGATCGCCAAAAAAAGTGAAAAGTGAAAAACATTTCCTTCTACAACAAAAATCAGTTTTTGATGACAGCAAAAGTCAAACTTACTACGTTGTGTGCACAGTTCAAGTAGTAGATAGCACAGTATTTGTGAGGATAGTGGAAATGTTACTTTGTATCTAGACTTTGCTGCTAAGCAGGTACATTGCTTCATAGCTACACCTGGGTTTAGCTACACCTGTGTCACATTTCATTTCAAGCAGCGTCATTGTACCATAATGACCTGCATAGTCTGTGAGATGCAGTGTGAAAGTCAAAGCATGTGAGCAACATTAAAAAAAAATCTGCAGCCAGTGGGAAATGCTATCAAGTCATTATGAGAATTGAAAGAATAAAAGGTGTTCCTACAGTGCCTAATTAAATGACCATCAGGTGTGTACACATTGGAAACTTAGCAAAATTCATTTTGTAAAACAGTGTTACAACTGCAGTAGGTTTTATACAATATATGGAAATGTGTTGTGTACCTCTTAGCAGGCTGCACAAAAAAAGAGTCCATCATACTCAGATACAACTGTCTGAAAATAAGTGAACTAAAACTGTAACTGCCTTTTCACTGTGGGCAATATAAGGTGAAATGATATCAGCTGCTTTACAGTAATGGTACTTCCAGTGTACCGCATAATGCACTGTATCGTACTTCATCATATATTATCCTTTACTTGTCAAATCACTGTATCACACTCCATCATATATTATCCTTTACTTGTCAAACTGTTGATAGTGAACATCGGTCTGAATTAAGCCTAGGCTAGTGGCTGTACAACCACTCACGCAAAGGGTTTTCAGCGAAGTCTCTCCAGTTAACCAGAACTAAGTCACAGAAAGACCATGCGTGAGTCACAGAGGACCTCTCCTCCCCTTTCTGATCTGTGCAGGATGCTACCATCTATCCTTTAGCATTTGCCTAAATTCAGTGGTTTACTATGAAGTTGTCATCTGGTGCTTTAGCTCCTCTTTGACCTTTAATAAAATCGGATGCCATTAGATGTGTCACTAACTCATCTTTAGCAATAACAATTTGAGACAGGACAGTAACAGTTTGTATGTGCACACAACATGTCTGTCTCAGTGTTTTTAATGACCTTGCTCATGGCCTCTTCCAAATGTACCTGAATGTTTGTTTCTGCGGTTTCGACATGTATTTCCTGTTCTACTCTAACACCACTCCTTCCTTCCTTCCTTCTGTCTGCCGTCCAGATGAGTTCGTGTAGCAGTCGTGCATTGACCATCCTGTCCACTGTGTTTGGAGCCTGTGGGCTGCTGCTGGTGGGGGTGGCTGTGTCCACAGACTACTGGCTGATCATGGTGGAGGGCATCATCCTGCAGCAGAACCAAAGCATGGAGGTGAAGATGGAGCTGCATTCAGGCCTCTGGAGAGTTTGCTTTGTGGCTGGTAGGAAGATGTGACAACATGTTTAAATCTTGACATTCAAAAATAAAGATGTGCACATATTGAGACACTAACACACATCCAAATATGTTGGCATACGTCCACATCATCATAGCACAACATACTGAGAAAGAGGTAGAATAAAGTAGCAGAGTGAAAGAGCAGAAGTGGTCAAAAGAGAGATAGTGAGCTTCTGGCCTCTGGAATAATGGCTGTCACAGAACACAATTTTTTTGTTTTGTTTTGCTTTTGTTTCTTAATGCATAATTGACTTTAACCCTGAATGCAAGCCCCAACGTTTTCTTTTTTTTTCTTGTCTTCTCATTTTCTCACAGGGTCAGAAAATGGGAGATGTGTTGCATCGGAGTACTTCACTGAACCCGATATAGAGATCACCACTGAAAACACTGCAAACATCCTCAGTAAGGACACATTATAAAACATAAAACAGAGCAATGATATTAACCTCATCGACTGTGTGAGAGTCTGCAGTTGTAACTGCAGAGTCCCCCAGTGGTTGATTATGGGTATTGACATTTGAACATCATTTGAGAAGAAATCATTTTTCATTTTGTACTTTTTTAGTAACAAACTGTTGGTAACCAGTTACACATTTTTACTCTAAATAAAAATGGTTCAGATTTGTTCATATCTGTAAAACACACACCACTGTTTCACTTTAGAGGCAGAAGTAGCAGCCAGACATCACCACATAGCTGTGCAAACTTTACACAGGGATTTTACAGTTAATAATGTCCAGAGACATCAGGACAGGTCAGCTTTGTTTAATACTGTGACCTGTCCTCCTACAGAGATGGTGCGTACAGCCACACCCTTCCCGATGGTGTCGCTGCTCTTTGTCTTCACTGCCTTTGTTATCAGTAACATCGGACACATCCGGCCTCAGCGCACCATCCTGGCCTTTGTGTCGGGAATCTTCTTCATCCTCTCAGGTGGGGCTCATTACTCATGTCCTGCTGTCACCATTCCCTCACTCTGTGCTTGATTATTGCTGCCTGGTTTGTTCTGCATTACATATGCATTCTCTCCTTCATGGCTTTATTTGTTCCTTTCCTACTCACCCACACCCCCTCCCTCCCTTTTATTCTGTGATGTAGGTGTGTAGGCTGTCATCAGGAAGGGTGATGGGATTAGTTTTCAGGTCTCACACAGCGTGACATTTTTCTACTTTGAAATTAAAAATGATTTCACAGTCAGGACCAGGTTTCCCTTGAGTTTCCTTATAAAATATAATGGCAAAAACATGACTTTGGAACTACGCATATGAAAAATCCAGAAAAGCATGCAATATTCCTTAAAAATCTTAACTAGGTTTGGCCTCTGGATTTTCTGCATTAGTGTAGTTAACGTCCTTGAACAGCAGGTGGCTGCAATGCTTCTTTTTCTTGTGCTCAGTGTGTGGAGTAACAACCATCAGGAGCCAAACTGGAGCTCCTGTTCTCAGAAGGCTGGTTCACTCTGAGGAGCAGCAGAGCTCGGAGGAACAGTATGACAGCTCCAACTTGCCATAGTAGGCACTTGCTGATAAAGGGTCTTGCAGAATAAGTGGTGTTATGTAATCAGGGTTATTGTAATGTCTATAACTTGTGTTGGAAGTGTCACAGTATTTTACTTTATGAGGTGTTCTGATAATAGGGTGATAAAAAGGGGCAAGTGTGTCAAATTGCTTTTCAGCAGTTGGACATTCTGCTGCACTAAACCTCTGTCCCTCTCTAAACACTGCCTTCCTCCTGCCTTTCCTACTCACCCACACCTTCTCCTCCCTGTTCAGATTTTGTTGCAGGTTGATGTTGCATCATCTTGCCCCTTGCTTATTTACTTACCTAAACTTTGTCCCTTATTTTTGTCTTACAAACAACACACCTCCTTTCCTTCATCTGATGTCAATCACATTTCTCTCAGTTTTATGGTGTTACTTATTTAGATAAAGGTGTTCTTCCCCTCCATGAATGACAGTAGCATGGTTTCTTTTCTTTTTTTTTTTTTTTGCATTTTCTATGCATTTCAACTTTAAATTGACAACACAACCTCTTAAAATAACTGTTTACGCAAAGGACATTAGCACTTAACAGCCCTGTGGTGCATTTGAATATTGCAGGGAAAGCTACAAATATTCATTTGCAGCCTACAACATGCACTTTTCATTTGATGTTGATTCCCTGACATTAGCCATATGTTGTGTCTTATAAATGTAACATTTTTAAGTCAGTGTTGAGAGCATGTGGGTGTTCCTGGATGAATGGGGGATTCATATTTTATGTGTTGTTTCTGAATGAAAAGGGCCATTCTTTCAGTTTATACTGAGTCCATTAATACATTGAAGTTTGCAGTGCATGCTGCATGTCGCCTCTCTCCTTAAACCTGAACCAAAGTGCTCTTTTGTTTTTTACCTAAACCTAATCACACAGGGTTAGGACAGCTAAAAATGCCACTGAACATTATCCAGGTGGAAATGATGTATCCTTCAAACAAATGAATAATGTAATTACACACTAGACCAGCATTAGAGTACAGTCATCCAACTGCCTCTACAAATGTGTCACAGTTATTTTTCTCCAGAATGTTGCAGAAAATGTGCATAGATGCTCATTTCTTTAGCAAGAAGTATTTTCTTTTAGCCACTTTTCCCTCTTTTAAGATGTATTTGCAAGATGTATTCTACAGTATGAAGCAAAACATAAGTGAAATATTTTCAGTTCAGAGGTCATTAGTCATTATCTCCTTATCTGCCATTATGATTGATTCACATCCATGCCTGCTCTGTCTGTCTGGTCCCATCACTTTATTAATGTTAGCATTTTCCAAGCTAATTGGTTGGCATGGTTAATCCACATTCCATCTTTTTGTCTGTCTCTTAAACCCATGCTACACTGGTGCAGCTGTCATTACTATACAATGACCTTTTTCTTGTATCTGACTGTCTTCCTCTCTCTGATTCTCTGTCATTGTTAAATTCCTGTGTGCAGGTCTCAGTCTGGTGGTGGGCCTGGTGCTCTACATCTCCAGTATAAATGATGAGGTGATGAACCGGCCCAGGGAGCCTGAGCAATTCTTCCACTACCACTATGGCTGGTCTTTTGCCTTTGCTGCCTCTTCCTTCTTACTCAAAGAGGTCAGCGTTGGCTCTGTGTGTGCCTTAGGGAGAAACATATGGAAAAGAAAAAGACAAAGCATGTTTGTATGACTGTTTGCACACATATGCTGCATGCAAGATATATATTTTCATTTCTTTGGCAGTGACAGAATTTTCCTGGAGTATTACATGTTGAGTTAGTGGGGTTCCCTGACAGACCAGTGGTTGGGGTGCTGCGCCCTCACCGCTGCAGCCCGAGCTTGAGTCAGGGTTGCGTCAGGAAGGGCATCTGGCGTAAAACACGTGCCAAATGTCAACATGCAAATCGTCGCTGTGGCGACCCCTGATGGGAAAAATCCAAAAGTGATATTTATTCATTCATTGCATGTTACTTTAGCAGGCAGGTTATATAATTAATATCTGGAAATAATGTCAGGTATCAGTGGTTATGATGCAGAACTGCAGGGTTTGTGTGTGCCTGTGTGTGTTCCTGGTGCAGTGTCACACATGCTCTGTTCCTTTACTCCCTTTCCCCTCCCCCCTTTCCTTCTCCCTCTTTCCCATCATCAGCAGCATTGCTCTTAATGTGCTGCAGTGGACAATTCATTGCGAACTAACCTCCATCCTCCCTGTCTCCTCTCTTTTCTCCCCATCTTTTTCCCTCCACTATCTTGTCGACTCCCTTTTACCTTAAATCTCTTTTATATGACTGTAAAACAGCTCATCCCCTCTTGAATTCCTTGTAGTCAAAAGCACATACAGTGCATGACATCTTTCTGCTTTGTACAAGACATTTCACTTCTCCTTTATCAGTCACTTTTAATCTAATTTCCCCAGATATCGCTTGTGACAGTTTCTTTGAAGTTTCATTTGCGTCTGAACTGCATTTATTTATGTAATTAAATCCCTCTCTCCCTGTTGCATCTGATCCTTCCTCATCCTTTACTGCTTTCTCTTCTCGCTGGCTCAGGGGGCTGGGGTGATGTCTGTCTATCTGTTTATGAAACGTTACGCTGAGGAAGAGATGTATCGCCCCCATCCTGCACTCTACCACCCCCGCCTGTCCGAGAGCAGTGACTACAGCGGCCAGTATCTCCACCCAGAATCCTCCTGGCCTCCGCCAAAGAGAGGCCGCAGCACCTCTGAAGCCTCCAGCGACATCTCCATCCAGCTCAACCAGACGCCCCCAACGCAGCCAAAAAGCAACCTCCAGACCAGTGGGCAAGGCAGCCCACCATCTGGCTCTTCTTCTGCAGGGAGCTACCAAATGCCCCAGCAGTCTGCTGGCTACCCCTCTACACACACCCTGCCCAGGTTGCACTCCTCACATCCCCAAGGCCAGGTTCTTCCTATGGCCCTGCCTCCATCACCTGTACCTCCCCCTCATTATCACACACACATGCACATGAGCGCCTCACCTTGTTAAGAAGAGGGAGCATTAAGGAGGCAGGAGAAACACGAACTCCTCATAATCAGGTATACTGTACTGTACACTTAGATGCGGATGAGAATAAATACTGAACTTGGATGTAGCTTTGGAACAATATGAACAAAGGACAAAGGAGATTTTGGAGATTGAAACGGAAGATTTTATACCATTGTTGTGATTTTACAGAAATGGTGATGGATAAAGAGAAACAAGAATAGACAAAGATGGGGCGATAAATCAAGGAATTCACTTCATCTTGATGGAAAGAGGGTAAAGAGTTTAGGTTGAGTGACAGAAGAAACACAGGGGGGCGGGACAGAGGCAGGGAGTGCAAGACAAAGATAGGAAATTTGTATACACCTAGAAATATAGAGTGGAAAACACTGATCAGAAAGACTTAGGATGCACATAATTTTACACATACAGTTGAAGCCAGATGTTTACATGCGCTTAGGTTGAAGTCATTAAAACTTGTTTTTAACCACTCCACAGATGTCATGTTAACAAACTCTCATTTTGGTAATTCAGTCAGGAAGTATTTTATGCATGACACACAGGTAATTTTTCCAACAGTGGTTTACAGACAGATTATTTCCCTGATTGTTCACTATATCACAGTTCCAGGAGGTCAGAAGTTTACATACACTCAGTCGACTGGGCTTTTAAACAGCTTGGAAAATTCTAGAAAATGATGTCATGGCTTTAGAAGCTTCTGATTGGTTAATTGACATCATTTGAGTCAATAGGAGGTGCAGCTGTGGATGTATTGTAAGGCCTACCTTCAGACTCAGTACCTCTTTGTTTGACTTCATGGGAAAATCAAAAGAAATCAGCCAAGACATCAGAAACAAACTGTACCCCCACAAGTCTGGTTTATCCTTGGGAGCAATTTCCAAACGCCTGAAGGTACCACCTTCATCGCAGTCACAAAGCCATGACCTCAGTCCAATAGAACATTTGTGGGCAGAACTGAAAGTGAAAGCATGTGTGCGCAGGAGGCCTCCAGACCCAACTCAGTTCACCTGTTACTTTGACTTTTCACATTCTTAAAATAAAGTAGTGATCATAACTGACCTCAGACAGAATCTTTATAGGATTAAATGTCAGGAGCCGTGAAAAGTTTAAATCTATTTGGCTAAGGTGTCTGTAAACTTCTGACTTCAACTGTATATAAATCATAGCTATACAGGGACTATGTACCTTTTTACTAAAAGGTAAATGTGGTCGAATATATTCTTGTCTTCTTTGAATTTCTGACATCATCAATCCAGATTCATAACTCTCAAAGTAGTATCATAATATTGTTAATTAAATGTATTAGTTAAAAGTTGAATAATTCTGAAATGTGAACACTGTATGTAAATGTTGTTTCTGGGTGATGTTCTGAAATATCACGAGGAGAAATCACTTTTGTGTTTTGCATTTTACTTTAAGATGCAAATTTCAAACTTGTACATGAACATGTACAAACCTGTACATGAAACTTCAAATGAGGGCTTCTATATAGCTGGTGTAAATTATGGATGAAGGTGTGGCACAAGTAACATAAGGAAAATGCCTGACTCATTCTGCTTTGGGTGAAGACTCTGCAACAGGCACATTACAACCAACAGCACCCCATTTGGGTGCAGTGCATGCTGGATTGATGGAGGAATCACCCAATACCGATGCAGGGGGTTTGATGCCCTCTACTGGCAGCTGTCCTGCACTGACCCCGGATCGGTCTTGGGTCTAATTCATTACCTATTCACGCACTCATCCTTCTTCCTTGATGGTGCAGCAGAGAAGGGTTGAACTGAAGCTTTCTGAGTTGCAATGAATCAGGAGCATGCAGTTTTGAGCTGCACATGGATCTAAGTACATGCTTTGGAGACTAACTAGAAATATTTTTAAAGCTTCACTGTTATTTATATATGGAAAGCTCACATGATGAAAGTATTAACTACTGTACATTTGCACTTACTGCTCAAAGGATAACACCACTGAAATGCAGGTCCTCTGAGTTTCACATTAAGTACATCTCAACATGTTTGGTGGCTGAAAGTGAGAGTGCATCACACCATGTGTTTCTACAAGGTAGGAAAAAATGTTTTGTTGAAAAAGTGATGCTGAGCTCTCTTGTTTAAAGCTAATGGCTAATTTTCATCTGCTGATCTTTATTTATCTATTTATTTTATAGCAACACTTCTCTATTTAGCTTTTATAAGCAGTATATGAATAATGTAATACATGGTTTACAATTCATAATAATTAAGTTATAAGCAGAAGTGTTTATTAATGTATTTGACAATAACTCCTACTGTTTGCACAGGAGAGGAGGCTGGTGTATGAACAGATAATGGGTGAAAATACGCTAAAACACAACCTAGTAATATAGGATCATGAGCAAATGGATTAATTAGCTAATCATTGCAGCTCCTAATGTGTTACCTATCTCTGACAAGTTAAACCTTCTGATGTTATGTTATGTTATGTTATGTTATGTTATGTTATGTTATGTTATGTTATGTTATGTTATGTGGGCTATGAAAGGCTCTTCCATATATGAACTTTCAGAGTAGCATTTGCTCCAAATATCAGGATGTAGCAGGCTGTATTACACTACACTGTAGGATGTTTTAACCATTTTTGCCACGTTATAAATGTGTGTTTGATTCACACAAAAATACTATGATGGTTTATAATATGTAAGGTACATTTCCAGACGCTCTCCGTATTTAAGTATTTTCATGAAAAGGACCTACATGGAAAAACTGTGGTATTTAATTTATTTAGTTTGTTTGCTTGTTTATAATCTGTTAATATAATAATCAGATAATATGATCTGTATTAAGATCATTGAGATATCATCATATTTTCACCTTTGCGCAGGGTTTTGTTGAGCATGTTTGTTTCACCACTGCCTTGCTTTTGCTTTATAGAGTTGTGCAAATTCGTTTTGAGGCAAAGCCTGGTAAAAAATACAACCTTCTGTTGTTGATTCTGTAGTTGGCATTAAGTGCCTTGCTCAAGGGCACCTCAGAAGTAGCCAAGTAATTCCAAGTAATTCCTCTTCTTGACTTTCCCAGTTAGTAAGTGATAACCAGTGAGAATCTTCCAGTTAAACTTCAGTTCACTGACCTTTAGACTACTGCCAAACCATGCTTGAACTTTGTGACTGTGGAAAGCAAGATGTACCATCTACTTTCTATATCCTCCTGTACATAAGTAGTGTCCCTTGTTAATTTGTAAAACTATTTGATAATCATTCTGTGCCTCTTAAACTTTTTCATCTCTGTGCCTTTTTGTTTTTCCTTCTCAAGCTCTGTGTTTGTCTTTGCTTCTGCATGTTATATAAAAGGGTGTTCTTGCTTCTGCATAAAGCCTACTTTTCTTGCACATGACCATCTTTGTAAAAATGAAGAATTAGTCAAACAAATACTTTTTTATCCTTCAGTATAATCTGGAGTTACATAAAGGAGTATAAATTGTAATAAGATCATTGTTCTTGAATGTTTTGACATCTGTTGCTCACTTTCCTCTAATAAAACCTTTAAATGGAGTGATAAAAACGCAGCATGCTCTTACATTAACATCACACAAAGAGTTCTTTTCTGCCTGCTCTCTGTGATGGTGAATGCAAACTGCACTGCAGTGAACCAGTGGGTTTGAACCAGGGTCTCTACTCAATCACAACAAGCTACCACAACCTGAGGGCAACCATTGATCTGTATGGGTGCTGTATGGGTGTATGCATCTAGTTTATTATAAACAGTCTGTAGCAGTAAACGACTGGAATAAATGGTCATAAAAATGGTTTAATTAAATCTATTTGTGTCTCCAAAACCAGAATGTCTATGTTGAATACATACAGTATTTCTTTCAAAGTGCAATAAGAAAGAAATACAAGCTTTTGGTCAAGATGTGTAAGATGTAAATTATAGAAATAAAGAGCTACGATGTCTTAATGTGTGTGTGTGTGTGTGTGTGTGTGATAGATAGCTAGTGATAGGTGTTAGACAGGTTAAGAAGTCACACATTAAGTATCCACAAGTCAATAAAACTAAAAAGCATGAGAACAGAGAGTTGTGTGTGTGTGTGTGTCTCAGTATGTGGCAGTGTGAGTTGGATGGATCTCGCTTTTCACCATCACCATTACTGCATGAAAGACCTGTCACTTCGTATTAGCTCTCTCCATCTCCCCTTTCTGTGTGTGTGCGTGTGTGAGAGAGAGAGACCTACAGTGAGACAGGGAGAGGGATGAACTGGGTAGCAAAGCCATTTTAAAGCTACTGTGTTGAAGGTCATCATCCGCTCAGCTTTGTGCATCCTAACTGTTGTGTAAGACCAGAACTGGGTCCATTTTTATAGATCTGTGGATGATATAATTTAGTCTATATCACAACTAGTCACATTCCTATAGTCTGTTGGCCAAATAACAGTGGCAAAATTAGTCAAATGTCGCAATTGAGAGACAGCTCGAAGTTCTGCTTCTAATGATAGAAGCCCCCCACCCCCCCCCCCCCCTCTCCATGTGCTGCCTTTCCCAGAACTACCAGCGTGGCCCTCATCACCATCATCATCATCATCACAGAGGAAAAGTGCCCCACTGGCGATCTCCAGCAAAAAAATATCGACAGCAATAAAACACAGACAGACAATCTGGTCAACAGGATAATATTCTACTTAAATGCGCACAGTACACGCTCCAATAAGCACATCCAGACCAAAACCCTCAATATGACAAAGAGAGGAGAGACGAGGGGTTAGGGTGGGGGCAGGGGTCGTCATGGTCTTGTAGCACAACACACCGTGGTGGATATCGTCTTGTCTCGATTCTGACATTGTATCCGTCATCGTTCACATCGCTGAAGAGTTTTGGTGGGATGCGGCAAGTTGCTCGCGTCGGGCTCAGTGTGGGAGAAACAGACAACGGAGCAGACAGGCAGCGTTCGTCCAACCGGAGGGGAGGGGGAGATGCATTCTCCCCGAGTACGCACAAGCAGCAGCGGCCACATCCACTGTAGACGAATCCCTGCTCAGTGACGTGATCTGTGTTGGCCCTTTTATACATGTTCAACCCTTTTCCATCACTGGCTGATTTAAATTTAATCAAGAATAGATTTCCAGCCCCCTGTGCGTTTCTTATTTGCTATCAATTCTATTCATCCTCTTCTATTTAGTTATTTGTTGCCTCGATAGACCCGTTATTTAGCCCATCCACCTGCACCCCCTCTCTTCTTTTTCCCTCCATCTCCTTCTTTTTGGGAGTGCGACGCGCTGCGAATCGCTGAAATAAAAACCCTGCAGGTAAGACCTCCACAAGATTCTTCTAATTATTATGGTTACTGTGTCACTGTTGTTTTTACTTTGTAGCCTAATGAATCATAGTTCACCCAGTGTAATTTACACGCCACATTGATTTGTTTCACGTTGCCTGCAACTTAGCCCACTACTGACAGTGCAGACTAGGGGATTTGGCGAAATAAATAATGATAATAATCCTCACACTTCTGCCGCCTCTCTGATTAAATACTGAATGATATTTCCCACCTATTTGCGCGGGCCTATAATTAGCGACGGCAACGTCTATTATGCAAATGAAAGGCTTAGAATAGTTAATTTGAAGCTCTCTGTGCACCAGCACAGCAGGTGTTAGGAATTAAATATCTGTTGTATGTGCTGAAAAGGTCGCCTACTTATCCCACAACCATGACTTATCTCTGTGTATGTGGATGTGTGTCTTAATGTTTGTGTCCCAGTCCAGTGAGTTCTCTCTCTACCGGCTGCTAGGCGTCCATTTTCCACCGTGTATCCTATGCAGGCAGGGTGATGTGTGTAGCTTACTCTATTAATGAATGCACCGCAGTCCGCATCACTATACTTGAGCTTTCCACGCTCCCAGCCCCGTGCGTGGCTCCTCTATGTGTCTAATCACTGGTCTGCACAGCTTTTGCCTTAGCTTCACGTTGGACCCGGGCCACATCCCGTTATTTCATGAGTTACGAGGTTAATTTTCTACTCCGTCTCCTCTCTCTGGCCAACCTGTGCTCTGTATTCTGACAGATCGAGAGTAAAAGGCCACCAAACGTCTCGCAACTTATCAATCAATACGTTTCGTGATAGCTCAGACCACATCTGGGCTAAAGGTGGAATTAAACGTCTTGAATCGGAGATGCTCTAGAAATGTGCACTGCCGCATTCGGGAGTTTCTGTCTAAGGTCTAGTGAGTTATACCTGTCGTCTGTGGAGCTGCAGACCATGGCAGGTAAAACTGAATGGTTTCTCAGAGATTAATTATCTGGTATGAAATCCCCTATTGTTGCCACTTGCAGATTTTGATGCTTGTAGCCCTGCCGGTGTTTCCCTGCTGAGCGTTTGATTTAGGTGCTCAATCCTTTTAGGAGGTTTTCAAAGCAAGCACCAGCGCCTGCTCTGTTATGGCTTCAATGCAGATACAGAATGTTTGACTTCCACTTAATGTGAGCAGCGCCACAGGGTTCCTATTGAACTTTTGAATTTGACGCATATTATCTGAGTGAAGTGATGGTGTCAAAATGTGGGTGGTGGCTGCAAACTAAATAGTAGTTTTTGGATATTCTGCTGTAATTAAATGCAAATATTAATCTGATAAGACCTTTAATTATACAGTTAATTAAAATGCAATCCAACTAGGTAGATACATCTGAAAACGTGGAAGTGACATAAATCGTTAACCTCTGGTTTGCACATTTGCCTTATATACATTATAGGTTTAAGGCTTACGCTTTTATGTACCTTAAAGGGCATGTCCAGTGATAAATCAAGCATTTTCCAACAAGTGATAATAGAGTGTAATTCCTTGAGTCATAGCACTCCAAATGACTGCTGTTTACCACCTGTACTGTGTGTAATGTGTGTGTGGCCTTCATGATTTTGGATTACTTTTAGAACTCCTCAGCCAGCTCTAAGATCTGCTGTTTACGCTGTAGGGTGACTCACTGCAGTCAATACTGAGTGTGTATAGCCCACACAGTCTCTAGTGTTTTAGCGCTGACCATATCATAATCATCTAATGCAGAGTAGTTCAGAACAATTGGGAAAGAGCTGTATAAGAAGTCTGTAACTTCAGTTCTGCCTTGCTATTTCACTCTAATTTCATATGGGTGGTGAGGTCTGTTTCTCACTCTGTTACTTTCTCTGAGGAGAACTAAATGTGCAATGATCATCATATCTGTCATGTAGCTATTGTTCAGAGGATCAGTGCCTTTGCTGCAGTTTTCTTGATGATCTAACATTTATTATTGTCCTTCCGCTCTTCAGACAGGCCTCAGGAGGGAGTTCAGCACTGTATGAGAGCCACAAACAGATATATCAATTAAAATCTCCACACAAAACAAAGAGCTACATATTCATTACAGGGTGATAAAGTTTGAACCTACCATTGTGCCTAAACAAGTACAGTATAAATCAAGCAGGGGCGTTTATCCAAAACTTTCTAATTGACTCCTGTCTCATTTGTGAGCTGTGCATCATTTAACTCACAGTTCTGGTATTTTTAAGTGCTTTGCAAGTTAGCACACCCTCTGAGAGAATAGCAAGAGCCCCTGATTGAACCATATCATGTCAGTGGTTTCTTGTACACCAACGTGTCTCTGTGCGGGGACACACAGTAGACAGAATATTAGTGTGTCTGAACTGGGGATGCACAACACGGGACTTGTGACCAAAGCTTCTTCACTCTTTACAACAGGGTGTAAATGTGTATGAGATTTAGTTTTAAAACAACAACAAGACAAAACTTCACTGACATTTTTACCATCACCAACATTTATGTAAACTACAGTAGCTTATGTGACTGAGATTGTTCATATTTGAGCTACAGATTTGTCTAACATGCACAGATTAGGTAAGATGTAGCACTCTAATACTACACTAATGATTAAATAAATGAATGACATGAGGCCTATCTGTTAGATTGATTGAAAAGATTCTGTCAACTGGCAGAAAATTAATTGTAACCACTTAAATAAACTCAAAGTCCACAAGAGTTTTCTCACTTATTATTTATCTTATTTATTTGCTTAAGAAAACCATGAGATGTGGTTGACAGCTTTTGAAAATGTTAATATGTGGATTTTTTAAATCTTTTTAAAAATATTATTATTCACTTTCTTGTCAAGAAGTAGATGAAAAGATAAATAGCACTCGTCAGTATGTATGGTAAATTTCAAACTACAACCAGAAACCAGTTAGCTTGACTTAGCACAATGACATAACCTGGACATGGCGTCACCACTTTCCTCCACTCTGCAAAAATAAAGCCAAAATATTGTCAATACCGCTGCAGTAGCGACCAGTGACACCATCTGACCAGCAATCAAAGCTGTCAAATCAACTGAAATACACCCTTTTTTATCCATTTTCTAAACCGCTTAGTCCCAAACGGGGTCACGGGGGGCTGGAGCCAATCCCAGCCAGCTGCGGGCGAGAGGCAGGGTCCAACCTGATGCAAACTCCGCACAGAAAGGCCTCAGGTTGGCCGGGGCTCGAACCCAGAACCTGCTTGTTGTGAGGCAACAGCGCTAACCACGTGCTGCCCATCCTTTTTTATATAATCAAATAACTTATTAAAAACAAACTTATAGAAAAAAATGACCACTTATGGACAAATCTGTGTGAAATTATCTGACAAAATCCACAGATAATCACCTCTGGGAATTTTTTTGTATCTGACTTGTACTCTTTTAGTTTGGCTCATGTCCCATCCACTAACATGGAGGTGAGGGATTTATGACCTATATTGGAACCAGCCACCAGGGGGCGATTAAGTTTTGGTGGCGTCTGTGAGCTCCTAGCCTGTCCTTCAATCATGGCATAGCATAATGATTAGATACAGCTGGAAACAGCTGGCATGGGCTTTCCAAAGGCAGGAAAATCTGCCCACCAACACATCTAAAGCTCAGTCATTTACATGTATCATCTTGTTTATTTAATCTATACAAAAACCAAAGTGTAAAAGTGACGATTTGTGGTTTTATGTGGAGTTATCTGCTTGGAGTCACTTCTGGGGACACCAGGATTCTGTGAAATCTCTCTTCTACCCATATGTGTTAAAGCATATGTTTATCAGTTTATGAGCATGTGGTCATCCACAGATGCTTTATTTTGGGAGCCTCTTAGACCAAGGTGTTACTGTAACTCCATCCCCAGGCTGTTCTGCTCAGACATGTGGAGAGTTGGTCACGTGCCGTCTGAGGATCATGGTGGACCCTTAATGGTAAATTCTGCTTTGCTTTAAACTGCCTTTTAAAGATGACATGTTTTATGATTTTATTGGCATCTTTTTGAATTGTGGGGATTTGAGGCTGCATATTTGCGTGCAGGCCAGGGGTTTGTTTGTGTGTTGATTTCTTGTTGTGTGTTTGTGCCGGCATGCATGTAGAGATGTAAATTTATATATGTCAGCTGTCGGATCTCAGCAATGAGCTCAGGTGTGTAGCTTTATCTCGTGACTAAGGAGAGAACTCCCTGCAGTCACTGCTCTGAATATTTAGGCATGTTTTCTTAATGTTCACTGCTGCCACCAAACACTCAGAATAGAATGCACTGCATGTATTTTTGGCACTGTCATCATAAGTAGTCTTAGTGCATCTTTTTTCAGCAGTCAGCATTAACTTACAGTATTTTCACTAACTGCAGTCCTGTTTTTGGTTATTTGGAGGTATCTCCTCTTCTGGACATGTAGTAGTCAAAGTGGTGCGACTTTGTTGTGTATCCACACTAGACTAGATATTTTCACATGCCAGCACAGGATCATTACCTTTCACATGTGTGGGAAAATATTACAGATGTCATAATTTATTCAACAAGCAGTTTGGGAGCTGATTTATGCAATGAATAGCTAATGAGGCAGCTGCTACCAAGTCAAGTTCAGATTTCCTGTGTGATTTAAGGCTGCATTCACGAGGTTAAAACTCATTGGGTGTGCTTTGATTTTATGTGCGCAAAACAATCTGTCATGCTGGGAACGAGTCACGCAGGTAGTTCTGATCACATCTAAAGTTTTCTGACAAAGAAGGGCCTAGTCCCTGCAACACCTAGCTCCAAAAACTAAGTGCCTGGCCTTTGTTGTTACAGTGCATCCTGCTCTGGATAATTGGCCTCTGGCTGGCCCAGAGTCCTGTGAGTGTTGCAAACATACTTGAACAGCATCACTATAAGGGTTAGTTAGCTGTGAGGTGGTTAGACAGCCTGAGCCATGTTTCACTTTGTAAAAAGCAAGGTCCTCCTCAGGGTAGTTAAAGGAGTACTCTGCTGATTAAGTACTGTACTCATATAACTTTGCTGTACCCATGATGCATACCTGGGGAACAAAAGAATTACCATCAATTCAGCAGAATCATAGATAATGTCTTTTTTATTCCACACATTCTTCTTTGTTGTTAAAACCTGGCACCTATATTAGCTGATGTAGCCTCAAGATACTAGCTGAGATGAGGAGTGGACTACAGCTCAGTGTGTGAAAATAACTAGTTGTCTTTGAACGCTACCCTATACATATATATATATATACATATGGATGATGGACATGGCATCATCTTGTCCCTCCATTATGCAAAAATGAAACCAAAATATCATGAATATGGTGGCTGCCATCTTGCTTTTTTGCTGCCAGATTCTGCGCAGTAGTGACTAAAATTGGAATGACATCATTGGGCCGCCGATCAAAGCTGTCAAATCAACTGAAATACCTCTTTTTATATCATTAGTAACTTATTAAAAACAAACTTATGAGAAACACGGCCACTTGTGGACACATCCACGTGATAATATCTACAAACACAATAAAAGTGACCTCTGGGAAAATATTACTTTATTTGTACTGTTTGAGTTTTTAGTGTGGCTCATGTCCCATCCACTAACATGGAGGAGGCGGGATTTATGATCTATACTACAAATATCCACCAGGGGGCGATCACGTTTTGGTGGCTTCCCTGCTGGGCACTGTCAGCCTGTCCATCGTTTTAGCTGAAACACTCAAATATCCACAATGTATTAAAATAATATTGCAATGTTAAATTAGTTCACCTTTGTGTACCCTTTCTAATGTGTGCCACCAATGTAGACATCGATAAAACCCTTTTACAGAGGCAGAACTGCTGTCCTCTGCATATGAGGCCATTAAAGGTCCTCTTCAGTCATGCATAAAGACATAACCTTGCTTTGATTAATAAACCGTATCCCATGGTTTTTCCACAAAAAACTACAAAAATCCCCAAAGCTCATCAATTTTTTTTCTTTTTGAAAAACAGATCTTTAAACATGTAAATATTATTCAGTATGTTCATTTTACTCAAAATAAGACGTCTCCTACTTCAACATGACACCCATTCTCATTGCATGTGTGCTGCATATCACACCTTTTTAGTTGCTTATTAGACAGTTATTAGCTTCCCAAATATTTGTCACAAATCATGTTCATACATGCATGTCTTGAAGTTTTAAAGCGAGGTCAGAGAAAGTTTCTTTGTCATGTCAAACTCTGCACATGCTTTATTCTGACCAGGAAACAGAGGATGACACTGTGGGCCAAAATATAAGCAAATCATTTTTGCCCCCCCACCACTACCAACAAAGTCCTGACCAGTATCAGCCAAAAAACAAAAAAAAAATCCCTCCCCTCCTTGTGACGGCTCTAACATTATTTTGTATAGTCCCATAATCGAACCCATTCAGGTAAACTCACACTTTTTTGTGCCTCTTGTTCTTCACACTCTATTGCTCTCATTCCCCTTGTTCCCTCTTCCTTAATTATTGGTGGCAAATAGAAATTAAAGATAATTAAATGACAATTATCATCTCCTACACAGGGGAGTTCTTGCTAAGGGGAATAACTTAGTAGGTTATTGTTAAGGTCATTAATTAAATACTGGAGCCTAAGGCCACAAACACACCCGTATTAGATACTGCATTTTTACTGTAAGCCCTTCTGGACATGTATTTGCCTCAGGAAGTAGCAGCATGTTGATAATGTTGGAAGGTCATGCTACACACATATGCGCAATCACAATCACTTGTTTGCTTGCACATTTAAATCCATAATATATACATAAGCTGCACTGTGATTTTGTCATTTGACAATTTGCATAATAAGGAGCCTGAATGCAGAGTTACAAGGCTGAAGCTAATGGAGTAAGTGAGGGGAGCATTAGCGGGATTCAGTAAGATTGGACTAAACCCATCCTGAGATGAACTGGAGAGGAAATGTGCACACACACACACGCATACTGTAAGTACACATCTAACAAAACACAACACACTGTCTTTCCTTCCATCTGTCTGTCTCTCTCTGATGCAGTGGTGTTTTGGGTCTCACAATGCAAACAGGATGTAACCTATTTTGATCACAATGCCATATTGCATCATTAAATATTAACAGACATGACTGCACTGCATTATGCCTGTTAAATAATGTTTGAGGAAAATTATGTGCTGCTTTCCTTTCACATTTTTCTCTTCAGTTTATCAAGAAGAGACACTGACACCCTTTTCTTGTGTATTTATAAGTGAATGTGTGTCTGTGTCTGGAGAATCTGTGTCGCAGTGGTCACACACTAATGTACTGATATAGTGCATTAATGCACTGATCTGTCTGTCTGGAGTCAACGCTAGTGACTTATCATTCTCCCTTCTTTCTGCCTCTTTCTTTCTTCTCTCTGCTTTTGCTTCTCTGTCCTCTCCCTGCCTCTTTCTCCCTCCATCTCTTGCCCCTCTCCTTCCCCCCTCCTCACTCTATGCTGATCCAGACTTTGGAATTCAATGTTGCTATGGTAACAATGTCGGGTTGGTCCTCTCTGCCTCCCCCTCTTGCTCCTCTTATTCTGACTAGAAGCAGTACAACTTGCTCTGGAATTATTCTGTCTTTAGCCTGTACTAATGCCACTACTATAATTAATCAATCTGTCACAGTATGGTTCTTCATTAATAAAATAAAGCACCGATTGGCAGAACATTAATCAGCAAATGGTTTTATAATAGGTTAATCATGAAAGTCATTTTCAAGCACAAGATTAAAAGTCAATGTCCAAGCTATGGTTCTGCTTGGCTAGTTAGGCATATAGTGGTGCTTTGTGGTAAGTGTTAGCATCTGCATGCTAACATGCTTACAATGACAACATTAATAGGTTTATTTTAACCAGTATCACACAATTTATTAATTTGATCCAATGTTGGAACTCAGTGGATCCTGATTACATGATATCAATTCATCCCAAGGGGTCTGTGAGTGTGTTTATCAAGTTTAATGGCAATCTATCCAAAACTTGATATTTCACTAAAAGTAACAAATGGCAAGGCCATGGTAGCGCTGCAGAAGTCAAGAGGCTCACCAAAAACAATATGATACATCCTTTGGAGACCTCCAGTATCTGTAGAAAATTTCATGGCAGTTGATCTGTGAGGGTGAAATCTCACATCATGTAGAGGAACTGACAGATTATCAATGACATCCCTAGAGCCATGCCACTAGCATGGCTAAACAAAAAATGGGGGGAAAAAAATTAATTATTTTTATTTTAAATATTGAAGTTTAATCATGTTTTGTTGTATTATATGTGATTGTTGTAAATTAACTTTTCACATGACATCACACAACGGCCATTGTTCCTCAGATGGGTGTATCCTCGTTTCCCCTGGTCAGCATAATCATCAAGTTCATACAGTACAAAGCATCTGCCACAGACATTAATGGATGATGTTTAACAGATTGTGAATATTTCTTCACAGTGACACTGGTCAGGCCTCCCCTTTAAGAGCTTATGGTCAATGTGATTGTGACATGACATGGGAAGCAGTGCTATCTATTTTGGGGAAGCAGTAATGTGCAGTAATGTAAGTGCTACTAAGGGTGGAAAAACATTCAGTAGTTGGCTAAAAATGTATATAAGTTTGCAGTGGAGTATACAAAGCATAAGAGGGCAATATATAAAATAATATGTTCACTGACAAGGCAGAATAAAGCCCCCGTTTGAGCAAAGCCCGCTCTGGGTTCCTCTTCTCTTCATGATCAGATTAAGTGATGATGATAATGCTGGTTAGTCACAGCTATGATAACATGGTCATGCATTTTAAATTCTTTGGAATAAAGGTATTATTTTATTATATTGCTCCTTTTCATCTTGCAATATCATTGCCTAACCTCACTAAAATCACTAACACAGTGCACAATGTCTTCTGTTTTATTTCATGTGTAGCAGCAGAGCTGTGGCCATGGGTTTTCTCGTTCGAGCTTTCTGCTAACAGTGGACGAACGGAGAACGGGACAGCTGCCCAAACCACAGCCTCTACCAGGACCAACTTTGCAATAAGGGAGAGAGAGAAAGAGAAAGAGGAGATAGAGGGAGAGAGGGGAGTGGGTGAAAACAGTCGATGGATGCTGTCCGAATTGAGGGGACAGAAAGTTCTTCACTGACGAGAACAAGAAAGGTTTCAAAATTGAGTCGAAGGATAGAAACTCGCCATCAGGTAAATCTCACTTTGGCATAATTTAGGCAAAATTTTGCCTCATTCTATTACAGTCTTGATTAGTATCAGTTTTGGCAGCATGAAAGGAAAACTTCTGATGTTGAAAGTTCTGCATGGCCTCAACTGCAGGACACTGAGGCCACTTTATGGCAGCACACATACACCTGGGTCAGAGTCATGAGTTTTAAATATATAATGCTGTTTGTGTGAAATCCTACATACATTTTTGCATGTAAAAGGTGCATCCACATTGCCTACCCATAAGGACGTTAACAGGTACAAGGTGATCTGCTGTGTGCTGGGGGGAGGGGGTCATTAATAATAGTAGACTGATATTTGGAGGGTGTGATCTGTTGTGTTTCACATCAGTTCTGTCTTGTTAAGTGGAGTCAGCAGAATCATCCAGCTCTCCTCCAAGGACACATCATAAGGCCACTTATGCACCTCCCACATCCACCTCCTCTTCTCTCTCATCTTTTCTCATTGCCTCTGTCTTTCCCTCCCAGCGGTGCCCCTCACCTCTTCCTGCCCCTCATCATCTCACCGGCATGCCTACTGTCTTTTTCTTAAATAAACTACACTTTGTCTGCAACTATAAACACACTCTTGCTTGGTTGGTCTATTTATTCCAATCTCAGTGTCTGTCTTTTCTTCTTCTCCTTCCTTCTGTCCTCCTTTTTTCTTTACCTCTTAAAGGTATGGTGTGTGAGAAGGGGATCCAGATCCTCCTCACCACCGTGGGGGCATTCGCTGCCTTCGGCCTGATGACGGTGGCAATAGGGACGGACTATTGGCTGTACTCCCGTGCCCTCATCTGCAACAGCACAGCCAACATCACCCAAGATGATCCTCATAACAAAGACAAGAAGGACCCTGGGGCCCTCACCCATTCTGGATTGTGGAGGATATGCTGCCTGGAAGGTAGAGAAGAAGTCAAGATTCAAGGTTCAAGGATTTTATTGTCAATTCACCATATGTGCAGGACATACAGAAATCGAAATACCGTTTCTCTCTCACCTAGTATTGGGTGCCATAACATTTAGGAACTAAAATAGAATAAGGTAGAATAAAAATAGAATAAAATAAGAACTGGATTGACATAATTAGGATAAATCTAAACGGTACAGCCATTAAGCTGCGACTCAAAACCATGTACAGTCAGTGACAGTAGTGCAAACAATAATAGTAGAAAAAGTCATACTGGGTCTAATGGTAGAATTTGGACTGATTCAGATACACTTGGGAAACAACTTTACCTTGGTTGAGGCTGATAATTTCAGGTTAGATCGTGCATGGAGGTTTGTATAAGACCATACTGCCAACTTTTTCCTATTTATAGCATTTAATATAGATCCATATCTTGTTACTTCATAACATAGGAAGTGAAGAATGAACTGGATTTTTTTTTTGTGATCTAAACTGTTAAATGTTCTTTCAAGTCTTATTGATCTTATGTCAGCTCAGAAAAGGGAGAGTTGTAGAGTAGGAGGAGACATTTGGGGCATTATTTCCATTGCTTAAATGGGCATGAAACCATCCTGAATTAGTAGGTTGCTTCATTTTAATTCAAAGGAACAAACCTGTGTACACAAAAAAAGATAAAGTGAGGAGTAAACCACAATTCAAAAGGCTAATGGTTACTGGAAGATTATTAAGAATATTGAATAAAACATTTTTAAGTTGGGAATGCAGAGTAGGGAAAAATACTTCCAAACCAGCAGCTCCTTTCACTTCACAGCTCTGTGGATCATATTTGTTCCAGTATTCCTTGTGGAATAAATCAGCTTTGAGCTGTGATGGTTAAGATTTGTGTGATTCAAAGTGATGCTTAGAGTGGGGTCAGTGGCGGGTGACAGCAACTAGGTCATTTATCTGCTGCTATATAGATGGCAGATGGATTTACTTATTAAACTACTGTATGCAGATCATCAAATCTTTGAGGTATCCATTACAGTGTATTTAGATTTGTTCTCATTGCAAACTTTTGTCTTTTGCCTCAACACTCATCAGAATTGAACTGGTGGCACAGGACGCTAAGCGTCATCTGAAGTAAATCACTGTGTTTTTTAAATTGCATGTGTAGTTTACTGTGCAAAGTGGAATCAGTGTAAACAGGAATAACACCTAGGCTGAAGCTCGTAAGCGGCAGCCTTTCATCTGACCTCGGGAAACTTTCATTAGAAAACTGCAGCACTGCTGTTATAGGATCAGTATATACACATTGCTATTTGTTAATCCATGCCATAGTGACAGAAGACAATTATAATGCAGTATAATTACAGGATACTGAAGCGTAACCCTCAGTCAAAATAATGCATTAATCACTGTCTTTGATTCAGGTTGCAGTAATTTAATTCAAGTGCTGAGACAAAAGGCCGACATTCACCCTGACGCCTACTGAGTTCTTATTCCAGGCAGCGGAAAATACAGAAACTGGCAGTAGCCATCTCTCAATCTTCAGTTTGTCATTGCAACACAAGATCCTAATTCATTACACAGCCTGGCTCACACTCAGGAGTGAAGGCTGGGATAGAGTTAACAGTGAAACAGCTACAGCCAAAGGGGCGGTGTGAATTAAAGGTTTGTGTCTTTGCTTATATACAGAGTGAGGAATGGTAGCGTCTCTCCTGTCTTTTGGAAAACCTCTTGGCTTTCCTTATGAAGCTGCCCCAGCCATTCCTGGGCTGTACAAAGCGAATTTGTCCTCTTCTTCAAGCTTCCTGATAGCACAGCAGCTAATTAGAGATAAGCTTTAGCCCTTGCAGCTCTGCTGCAGTGCACCCCCACCCACTCCCTCCATTGCCTCACCCATTCTGTTTCTTCACTTGCCTTCCCTTTGTCTCACTCCCCTAAACATTACATTTCAGAGAACTGACTTCTCTTCTTCATTCCTTTCTTGTATTTTCCTCTCTTTGTCAGTCTTTTCTCTCACACTGTGGTGCAGCACAGCTGACAGTGTCTTGGCATGGCTTGGAGGTCAAGTATCCTTGATGTCTGTGGAATATTCAGCCCAGATAGATGCTCAGTAGTTGTGCAGTAATGCAGTGAGGTGTGGCTGGAGTGGAAATGCAGGACCTGCTAGCCCTAAAAGATTTATGTGGAGGTGTGTCCTCCCCTCTTTTCTTGCTCCTCTGCAGGTGGAGTTGCACTGAATTACTGTCAGTAATAATTTTCTTTTATTTGTAGGATATTTGCTCATAATGCACATAAAACTGCAAACCTCATATAGCTAATAGGACCATTTTCATTCAAGTCATTAAGAGAATAACAATTCAGTCGTCCAGTGGGGGTATGTAATTCAGGGCTTTAATTCAGGAACTGAGGTACATGTACTTATGATACTTTCTACTTCAGCATCACTACATATCAAACATGCATGCTTTACTTTCTACTCTACTACTTAAGTCTGACAGATGGAGTTACTAGTTACTTTTCAGATTCATATTTTACATACATAACTTTGGTTATATTTATAAACCAGTGCATTGTTCTATATTATACCAATGATTTCCAATCTTTTTGGCTTGGTGTTGTGTTAGGGCTCTTATCAGAAATCTGTGCAGTATTTCTACTGGTAACACTTCTCAGTGGTGCACTGCCATGCCAAAATGTTTGCCCTCATGGCAAAAAATCAGTCCAGCCAATCAATCATTTAATCAAGTGCCTCAAGCCGTTTTCACACATGGACTCCGGACTATATCTGCGGAATCAGGCCCAGACATATAGTACACAACAGGAGGTAGTTCATGCCATGTGTTCTCACCTGCTGGATTCCATTTGTTTTTTGTGCAGGAGATACACCTGGTTAGAGCGCGCGGGAGGTGGAATATGATGGTCATCCATTTAGCCAGTTTGTAATTTGGTCATAAACAACTGAGTCTCTTACCTTATTTGACAATTTCATCAACAAACCCACAAGCTCAGTGTGAATACTCCAAACTATACGTAGCTGCTTTCTCACATGGGGTCACTTCAGCTCACTCAGACCTTACGTGGACTTTGTACTATGGAGCTGGCAGAGTAAAGTCCTCTTACGGTGTGGGTTGACTGAATAGGGCATTTGCATTCTCACATATAGCTCTCTCCTGCGTAATGTCTAAAGAATTTCAGGGTTCCAGTGCATGTCTGAAAGAGGCTTCAGTGACTCGCCCGGTAAGTCCGTAAAACAGCACGGTAAGTCACATACACAGGTGCAATTAAGGCCAATTTACACGGAGCGTGTTTTTGGACGCAGTGTTCACGCAACAGATGGAACTCCAATCCATGAAATGTCTCCTTGACACACTCGCTTCACTCAAACTGTGCTTCAGGTCTATTTTCTCTGGTACAGTGTGTACAGTGTAATCTCCACAGACTGTTGTTTTTGGCACTTCAGCATTGGCTTCATTTCTCAGCCTCGGAGGCTGCCACTTGCCGCCGCCACACCAAACCTCTTGAGCCACATGAAACACTGCTATGAGCTCCACCAAAGAGTGATTTCCCCTTTAAACCTTTTCAGTGGTTTATTTAAAATTGTTTAAAGGCTCAGTTGGGTAAAGCTCTCCAATATTTTAACAAAAACCTGAAATCTTGCAAAAAAAGTCCTAAAGACAAATACAAATTTGTACAGATAATTTTTGCTTTTTCTTTTTCCAATCCCAATAACCCTCCCATGAAGCTCAGATTTATCTTATGACACTTTGGCAGAGGTGGCTAAGAACCAGTAAGTTACACTATATAACTGTAAATAAAGAAGTTAAAAGTAGCTCCACTTCAACCAGGTACAACAATAAAATGCTTGTTATATTATATAATGTACTTTTACTATTTATACTTTCAATAGCTCACAGTCCTCTGATAACATTTCTGTACTTTTATTTAAGTATTGTTGTACTGAAGTAAAGGATCTGAAAACTAGTTCCACCACTGCAGTCTTCCAACCTACTTTTAGAAACTTGAGGTAATCTGTCAAAAATGCTACCTTACACTAAGGTTTTGCAAAAAAAAATACCCTGAAGCTGCATGAGTGTCAAGGCATGTTTCACCTGAAGCAGTCTGGGATCTGTTGAGCCTGTGCCTGAGGATGTCGACACTGATCAGTGTGGCACAAATGATTTCCTGCCTTTTTGTACCTCCATCTGTTTCATTACAGACCAACCTGTGGAAACATAAGAGCTGCAAGAAAGAGACCAGCTCATCCCACTACTGTTTGTCTCTCACTTCATCTGTGTTTCTTCATTCCATCACTCCATCTCTCTCACAATCCATCCATCAGCGACAGTGGTGTGCTGTCATCATTGTGCGTGCATCCCTCCGTTCCGTCTGTCTGTGTACATGCAAGACCCTGGCGGGTATTTATCTGTCTGTCTGTGTGTATGCATACTTGTATGTTACTGATTCACATTTCCTAGAACAACCATTAACTTGTGTTCTGTATCAGTATGCTGAGGTTTAGTATCAGGCACATGTACTTAAATTAAACAAAGGATTTTCTAGTATGGATATGAATGTGTCCAAGTGTCAGTCAGTTTGCCTCTCAGGAGAACGTTTGCTGTTCTCTTTTCTTGAGGTTGCTGCTATGAGTTCTTGTCTTTTGCTCTTTCTGATGTCCTCTGTTTCTTCTCTCATATCTCAGGAGTGAAAAGAGGAGTGTGTTCTCAGATCAACCACTTCCCAGAGGATGCAGACTTTGACCATGACGGGGCAGAGTACGTCCTCCGTAAGTCAATAGCCGCATTACCAGACATTGGCGATGAGAGGGAGAGGGTAAGCTTTGCTAAGAAGATGAGAAATCAAGAGAAAATGAACCTATAGCTGCTCTTCATTTAATTTTAAACTTGGTGTTTGTATTGCCCATTCCTCAGATAATAATCCCAGTAAAAAAATAAAGATGTGACAATGTGTACAAAAGTCATGGGACATGGTGTGCCCTAGTTAGTACTCAGTGCCCTGCAGTGATTTCTTTCTGCTGTATGATATGCTACGTGTGTGCCTGTCCACACATAAAGAAAAAGCTTGCGTTCTGTGTGTTGTGTTTGCGGAGGCATTTTGCTGGCATTTAGATGGCATTTTCTCTCTTGTGGCCTAGTTGTCCTAGATGAGAAAAGAATGGTAATGCGTGTGTGTGTGTGTGTGGCTGGCACACCTCCTGAAACCACTGAAGGGCCACATGGGAAGAGTTAGATTCAACCATGTGTCTATCTGAGTAATTAATTTCCTCACCTCACGTATTATGTGGATATTTTTAATGGAGCAGCTTTGACCATTTTGATTTTCTTTGTGACTACAGTCTCCTTGCATTGTCTTAATCTGGATGAAGTGATATTAGTTAACAACTTTACAGTTGCTAGTACACTGCATATGTTAGTATGAAGAATAGAGGACAATACCAGACTGCCTGAGTTTTCCTACTGTTGTCATTCGTTAGATTTTGGTCCTGGTTGTTTTGGTGCCAGCAAGTGTGGTTTAATACTACAGTTAAAGTTTTTTGAGCAGCTACTTTTTTCAAAAATACAACAGAAGAGCATCCGATATACCTTTTAACAGTACAGCCAAATGTAATTTTTTTTTAAATAGACAAGTCAGTCAAATAAAATGATCGCAACTGTCAGAGTTTCCACACAGCAGCAGAGGTAATGGGAGTTGCCGTAGGTTTTGAATCTAGTGTGGGAATGGCAGACCCCACCAATAACAATCAAAAGTTCGATTTACACTGGATAGCTATTGGTAAATAGTTTCAAAAACATGAATGAAAATCTTAAGATTATACCTTTAACACAGTTAATACACAGTCAGAAATCACCTTTTCTCCTTGCCCTTTTTACCTTTTCTTGCTGCTGCTCACCAATGTTCACTCTTGTTTTTAGGGGTAGTTAGGGCTTCCAACATCTTCCCAATCCTCAGTGCCATCCTGCTGCTGATGGGAGGGGTTTGCATCGCTGCTAGTCGTTTCTATAAAAGTAAGAGGAACATCATCTTGGGAGCAGGAATTCTCTTTGTGGCTGCAGGTAACATAAAATTATATGAACATCTATGTGTAGATGTGTATCTGTGCAGACATGTGTATGTGTGTGTGAGCACAGGTCTGTCTGCATGTGCGAGCGGTGATGTGGAGATCATTGCTTACCATAACAGTCAGTGTTTGGGGGGGGGGGGTGAGTTGTTTGGACTATTCTGTCAGTTTAATGGAGATTTTTACATTCACCCCCTCATCTAGCCAGTTCAATTTGTTAAGAGTGTCACAAATCATAATGTCAGACAAATTTCTTTATTAGTTCTGAAAGGTAGCTGCCAAAGTTTATTTACCTCTTTTGTAAATACACTATTTCTGTGCTGTCTCAGGTCTCAGTAACATAATTGGTGTGATCGTGTACATCTCGGCTGCACTGGGGGATATTTCTCCTAAAAAGGATGAGGATAAGAAGTGGCAGTACTCCTATGGTTGGTCCTTTTACTTTGGTGGTCTGTCCTTTATCATGGCGGAGATGGTGGGGGTACTGGCCGTCAACATCTACATCGAGAAGAACAAGGAGCTGCGCTGTCGCTCTCGCACTGACATTTTCAAGAGCACCACACATGCCATGCTCCGCCTGCCCAGCTACCGTTTCCGCCGCCGCTCCCGCTCCTCGTCCCGCTCTACTGACCCCTCCCGCTCCCGAGACCCCTCACCCGTAGGGGGAGGTGGGGGCAAGAACTTTGGCCTGCCCCCCTCTGCGCTACTTTCCCAAGGTCCTATCTCAGTGTCCACTCTACCAAACCCTCACTCTCGCTCCCACACAGCCCTGGCTGGAGGCGACATTTCCCTCTACACCTTGTCTCGTGACCCCAAGCTGGGGGGTTTGCCGCCCATGTATGGAACGGTGGACAGGGCCACGCTCTACCAGCTCCACAACTGCTTCCCAAAGGATGGGGGTGGTGTGGGAGGGGGAGTGATGATGAGTGGTACACTTCCCTCACTTAAATCCCACAATCCCTCAAATTCTTCCAACTCAAATGCACTGATACCCAACTCTGTTGGCTCTGGCCCTCCACCATTCACTTCATCTACAATAGACAGGGAGCGAGGGATGGGGACTCTGGACAGGCTGAAGGGAGACAGGGAGAGCAACTCTAACACTCTCAATAGGAAAACAACACCTGTGTAAAGCAATGTTATAAGAAGGGGAAGACAGGAGGAAGGGAGAGAAGGAGGATGGGAATTAATGAAAGAGGGAAAATAGAGAGGCAAACTGTGTTTGTGTTGCTCAACACCAGGCAGAAAGACAGGTGAAACACTATATTTCTCCCTCCATTTTCACTGTTATGTAGTCTACTCAGTCTCACTGAGAACAAAAAGAAGAAGAGTAATAACAGAATGATAATAACAACAACAATGAACTTTCACAATAAAACTATTTTCATATTTTAATGTGCTAGAAATGATTTATTTTGTTAATGATGAAACGCAATTAACCTTGGGCTATTGTGAAGATGTTTCACATATTTTTTGTGCAATATTAGTGCTAATTTAACCAGCTCATCATCAATGTCAAATTGTTGTTGTGATTATTCTTAGCGTTATTACACACTAGTTGTATTTGCAAATACTATAGTTTGGAATTAAGTTTTAATTTTTCTGAGTTTTTTTTTCACTCAAATTTTAGACTTTGATGACTTTTACTGTGAATTTCTTCCATGCAGAGCCACTGGGGCTGTCACTGAGCTGTGTGTAACTGTGTCAAAGTGTCAAGCATGAGTGTACACAATATATGGAAGAATGAGAGTCTGTGTTATTTTTTAACCCCCATATTATATAATTTTCATTTATAACATGAAGTCACTGTAAATTGTCTTCCAATACTGATACTGAAAGAAATGCAACAACCATATGAGTGACTGAAACAACTGACCAACTTCATTGTTATCACGAGTCTGACTTTTTTATGGGCCTCTGTTAGTCTTTCCATTCTAATCAGTGTTAACTTTAGTACTTGTAGCTATATTCATGGTGAAGATGTCTGTTCTTGGGCATTAACAGAAACCTCTGACTGGAGGAGGCATAAAAAAAGAGATGAAGAATAATACATTTGTACAGAATCAGGTTGCTGCCTGAGCCGAAAAACAAACAACAGAACTAATAATATTTTTATTAAGCATCCCAAAGTGGCACATGCAACTCATCATTTTCAGTGACAAAAACTACAGTATGTATATGTGGTTTGAGGGGGTTTAGAAAACACCATTCAAAAAAAGACTTTTGAAAAGATACCAGTACATTGTAATTTACCCATATATATATTTGTAAAGTACATAGAGACATGTTTTGGGACCACTGGTTACAATGGGTTGGCATTTTATGCAGTTTGGGTTTGTCTGAAGTGTTTTGTTCCTGGTGCCGTCCCTGGACTCTTGTTGGGTGGTTTCATCTACCCTACATGACCAATAAGAGAGTCACCACAAAGATTCTTTTCACTGTGCTTCCCCTCTGATCACTGACTCCTGAGTCTAAACTCTGACCTGTCCTGCTTATGTTGATGAGACTGTAAACACATGTAAACCCGAACCCTGCCACCCTCTCTTCAAAACTGTTCCCAGTGACTACAGGTCTGAGTTGAAACCACGGACACACCTGCTACATGATGTAATGATGAAACAAAACTACAGCCAGATGCTTCCAGATTCTATACATTTTCATTTCTTTGATTTCATTCCAGAAAAAGAAAAATGTGATAAAACTGCACACAGACAGCATTTATGTCGGCAATATAGTATGTACTTGCAAATAGACATATCTAGACAAATGATTATGGTTTATCTAAATGTGTGATAAACTTAAACACTGTACTGCACGAAGTTTATAAAAAAAATAACAGACATTCACAGACTATTGTCTTTTGTTCCTTTTTTGCATAGAAAGAGGCTGTGGTCTATAGATTAAGTATATAATTGAGTAGATATTTGAGTCAGGCTATAACAGTGATGGAAGAAATATTCAGCTTTATGTAAGTAAAAGAAGCAATGCCACAATTTAAAAATATTCTACTACAACAAAACAAATGCAGCAAAAATACTTAGATTCTTGAGCTTCACTGTAGAGAATAACATATGTGCAGTCTCTGATGAAGGAGAAAGTTTCTCTGTGCTCGCCTTATATCAGATTTTACATGCAAATGTTCAAGCATGGTTTTATAACATGAAGTTTGGAAGTCAGTTGTGGTTCAATATGCAACTTTCACAAGTGCGATTTTAAGCCTTCAGTGCACATACAAAGAACAAAGACTATAAGTGAAGGGAAGGAATTTTGTGTCCAGAAGTTAAACTTGTATAGTCACAGAGCCCTGGTTTTTCACTGAGCAAAAATTAGCATTTCCAATTTTAATAATTGTTTACCAGGTAAAACATATCAGACAGAGCAAGGTTTATATGGAGTGGAGTAAAAAGTACATTTGCTTGAGAAATATAATAACAGTACTTGTACTTTATTTTCTTCCACTGGGCTATAACACACATGATTTGTCATTACTGAGCAAACATTGCTCTTAGCAGTTACTTAAGCCCAAGGTCGTTCAGCTAGTCTTTGGTCTTTGGTGTGCTGTGATCCTAAAAAGACTTCAACCTTCTCTGTCAGACCTGAAGCTCATAATATTTGCAAATATATGGATAGTACCAGATGGGCGGTATTTGCCAAAGAGGATAATGAGAAAAGAAAGTGGCAGTTAATTCAGTGTACTCTTCTGTGACCACATCTTTTTTTTCCTGATGAGCCCATCTGGTAACTCATGCATGAACAGTTATAAATGATGTCATGGTCCACTTTGGTCACTTTAGCCCACTGGGCAGGTTTTGCGTGACCTCATAGGGATGATCACCGGCAGGACAGAGGTGGGAGGATCGAGCTGGAGGGGTGACAGGGTATTGCAGTGGCAAGAGGTTTCGAACCTCGCAACCATCCATAGCCTCTCCTTGTGGAGTTTGCATGTTCACTTCTTGCCTGTGTGGGTTTTCACTGGCACTGCCTCCCATAGCTCAAAGACAAGCAGGTTAGCAACTCTAAATTGGTGTGAATGTGAGTGTGAATGGTTGTCTGTGATAGACTGATGACCAACTCTTGCCCATTGTCAGCTGGAATTGGCTCTAGAGCCTGGACCCCCTCCACCCCCCGAGAGTCCTAACAGTGCTCCTGGGATTTAAGGACTTGTTGCCTTGCATGCCTATTATCAAACCCTCTGCAGTCTAGTTATAGTCCCAATGATGTAGCAATCCGAAACTCAAGGAGGAATGATGAGAGGCTGCCAAAGTAAACTCATGTCATCCACTCCACAGGTACCATTCCTTACAGCAGGTGTGAGTAATACCTTTTATAACTTTATGGCCACTAATATTTTAGCACTATATGGATAATAATTGTTAAGGTTTTCCTCCTTGGCGAGCTTCCACTTTCAGGCTATAGGTACTGTATCAAGAATTCTAGGAAGTCCGTTTCCATTTACAAACATGCAACCAGTGCCTATGCGTCATTTGTCACTGAGTGTTAGTAGCGCTATTAACAGCTATATATACAACCAGGATAGTGTGTCATGGATTCATCTTCTGATCACCTTGAGTTAAAGCATGTGTGGGTGCTTGCAGGTGAGCAAGTGAGTGAAAGTGACTGAATGCCACTCAACTCCCCAGTGGACTGAGTGTGACAGTCGTTACTGGGATGTCTCTGAACTGACTGGCCAGTTGTCTGTGTGTATGGGGGTTGGAGCTGGGAAGGAGGACTACTGATTGCTGGTCCCCCCTGTAGACAGCAGGGAAAGTGAGGCACTGAGGTCAAGGGTGGAGAAGTAGAGGAGGGCACAGAGGCATGAGGGCAGGCTGGGGATGCATAGTTGAAATTCAAGGGTAAGGTTGCAACCACTGCAGTGAAATGCATTTCAATGAGCACTGTCCTAATTATAGAGGAGCGGGGGTTTTTTGGAGGGGGGCTGTTTGCCAGAGAGGTTAGGAGTCACACTGTGAAAGGGGGAAAATGGGTGAATATCAAGCTTGAGGGCAGACAGGGTGTCACATCAGCAAACAAATAGAGGCAATTATTTTATGTCAAATCCCTTTAATGAAAAGTAAAACTGGTGCCACATACTGTACATACATATGAGTGGAACTGAACACAGTTTACATTATGTAGAATAGTAGAGAGGATGAGCATCCTGTGACAAAAATAAAGTACATTTATGGCTTATTTTTTGCAAATAAAGTGACTACAGACAACACAACAAACAGTGACCTGTTCATAAAGTATAAACACATTAATTTTATGTACATACAAAATGATATTTTAGTCTTTTCTCACAGTTGATTTTATTCAACATACATTAATATACTGAAGCAACCTTCTTACAATAGCTGTAAAACGCATATAGTAAGTAATAAATAATGGCAATGAAAGCTTTTTTAATCAAGAATTATGTGTTAAGAAGCTTCATAGGACTTATTGCTAGAATATTTATGATACTGTTTGACTCGGTTCATAAGCCAACATGTAGCAGATATGCCAAGTAACATTTTAAAGTACTCATCCATAATCTATTGACAGCATCAAAACAAGGCATATGTTGCTTCACTGACAACAATACATTCCAAAAGTATGTTAGGAATTTTCAACTATAGAAACCCATTTACACCTGGACAACTTAGAACTTATAATTTTGTATCATAAAACTTATAATTTTGTATCATCAGTGTGTCAGTGTCGTTGATTTTTTCTTTGTCTAACCTTAACCATTGTTGCCATGAAGATGAAGGCCCCTTAATTTTAATGAAATAGTCATTTCAACCCAAATCACAATGTTTCTCCAACCTCAGCAAGGTACTTATTTCAGCCCAAAGCATTCTCCTTCCTTGCAATCAAATTATTTTTGTGCCTAAACCTAAGCAAACTTTAACCATAGCACTGTCACATTGTAAAATGAATTTACTTTTCAACAGTGATTTGTAATGACTTTGGAAGTCACAGACAAATTATGTAGTTCTACCAATAGCGGAGTCAGATAAAAAAACAAAAACACTTAAGGGTAAATCTAGAGGGCATGGACAAACATGTTTTATCATATCAAACCACCTACAAAAGGTTTTAAAAAAAGAGATGTGTTTGTTACTTGTGCTAGCAGAAAGATTATATTTGTGTGGTTGTACAGCTACAGGTAGGCTAACAAGCTTATCTATGACCCCAGTAAACATTAAAACCTAAACAGTTAGCAGTAGTCCTGTCCCCCCTCCTTGTATTTTCTACTAAAAAACATAAAATATTTGCCTAACTCTAGAGGACTTCATCATGTGTGGATTCTTTTTCTGTATTTATTTTAATTAAGACGTAGTATGACATCTCTGACAAGTTCAATTCCAACAGCAGCCCTCCAAAAATGGGCTTTTATTCTGTCCTTGCTCTCAAACAGAACATCAAGAATACTATATGCATATTTCAGCATTCAAGTGTTAGGTGCCACTGTTCTTGTGTGGGAAACATTTCTGCCAGGGGCTGAAAGGAAGGGAGAGGATAATGAAAAGAAAGCCTCCAAAAATAAGAATGGCGCCAGCGGAGGCCATACAAGCTATGGACCAGGACAGCTTATGGTGCAAAGGTATGGAGTGGTCACTGGACAGCAGGGCCAGCATGGACTGGTGGAATATCAGGATGGAAAGAAGGACCAGTACACCTGCACAGAGGAGGGAAAGAACTGGAGATATCAGAGCAATTAAAACAAAACAAAATCAAAAAACATCAGGAGATCATTTAATACAATGTGCTCTCTAAGCTGTGGGAGACACATTTAGTAATGTCTACTCACTACCGATCATAAGGACCAAATAAACATTGCTAATCATCAGTCAGTTAGAGATTTGTCGTGGCTAAGTGTAAAGTTGTAACTCTCCAGAGTAAAGTTCTACCTGACAGGATGAAACAGAAGGAGGCTGGCTTGAGAAAGAAGTGCACTCCTTTGCTGAGTGACATGGCGATACAGATGGAGCCTGTGACCATCATGGTCAGGCTCAGAAGGGCCAAAATAGCTGCTGCAAGATTCAGATCTGTGAAGGACAGTGAACAGATGTGAAAACAGGAGAGAGATCAGTATACAAGTGCATGCAAGAATCTGTGAAAACTAATGTAGGAAAACTGGTATCCATAAGTTTTTACTGTTGAAATGTAGTGTGGAGACTGTAGTAGGACCAGACATTTGAACACTTGAGCCACCTGCCATAGTTTGAATCCACTGGGCTTTTACTTGTTGAACTTGATAGTTGAAATAGGAAAATACAAACAAGGAGTGTTGTGCCATTTCATGTGGTAGCTCTATTCAAAAAAAGATTTTATTGGCAGCGTAAACCTGAGCAGATGAAACCCAACAAGCAGCTCAACATTTCACAATAGTTTTCGCCAGTTTTGTTTTCTGACACACCATCACCCAGATATTATTATTATTTTATTAATTTAAATACAACTGAAACAGTTGTTGGCACAAAAGAGAAGAAGCCCCCCCCAAAAAAGGTGATAAACAACAGGAAAAACAGTATACGCTAGAAACACTTTGTTTTGCCCATCTACACACAGCCCCCCCCAAAAAAGGTGATAAACAACAGGAAAAACAGTATACGCTAGAAACACTTTGTTTTGCCCATCTACACACATTTTTAGCTTTGCTGGCTGACAGCTGATGTTACTGGGCTAAAACATGCAAAAACCACCAGTAAGGTCCTGTGAGCACAGCAGCGAGCATCTTTATTGATTTAGCCTCTGTGTAACTGTTAGTATTTATCTGTATGCACAACAAAATTTGTAGGGCAAAGGATAATGTCTCACTCTTGTTAGTGGTCTTTTTGAATATGACCGCGTTCTCCCCAGATGTGAAGAATTTGAAGTAGGTGCAGTTGGATTCTGTGGGTAAAAAGAAAAGATCAGATAAAGAGATCAAACCCATGTACACACTGACAAAAACAGACTTCAGTGGATGGTTGGTGGTCTCCTGTCATGTGCCTCCTGTGCATCCATGCATTCTGTTCTTTCAGGGATCATTCCTATTTGTATCAAAGTGGTAAGCATTAGCTGGTATAGCCAGAGACACCCAACTGCTACACAGACACACATTGCCCACCAGCGCACATATGGTGCTGCCAGAGAAGGTGAGAAACCGATAAACACAGAGGGTGGATGGGAGAGGGGGAGAAGGAGAGGTGTATAGGGCCGATGGAGGATATGTGGGGTGAGCAAAAGTTGCAGAGGGGATGCAAGAAAAGTGGATAGATGCTCAGAGAAAGAGATAGAGAAAAGGAGGAGTGAGTTGGAGGCAGATGGAGGGGTGGTGAGTGAAGGGGAAGAGAGAGGGGAGCCACAGATGGAGCAGGAGGTGAGGGGAACAGGAGATGTCAAGAGGGGGAGGAAACACAGAGGGGTTGGTTAATACTGCATTAGACATACACTCCCTCAGCCTGTCTGTCCCTCATCCTCATTTCCCCCTCTCTATATTTAGACAAAAACTGTGAAGTAGTCAGATTCCACTTGGCTTCACAAGCGCATAGTGATGACTTTCACCAACTGAATATTATGTGGTTCAGGATGACCACATGCTTGCACACACAAACACATATTCTCACACATTTCTTTCACACACAAATATGTTTGCGCACGAACACATTTGCAAACATTTTTTTATTGAAGCAGACACAACATTTATCAGCCTACTGATTTCTTTAACACATTATGCTATCACTGACAACTGATTTGCTCTGATTCGCTCCCCCTGCTGAGGCTATAATTATTGAGCTGTCATGTTTCTCTCCAGCAGGTCATGAGGATGGATGACTGCTCTTGAGATGACAGGCACGGCATCAACGGAACGCAAGTTGCTCGGGACAGGAGCCAGATGCATGTAAACAGGGACATGAAATGGAGAAGCAGAAATGGCAAAAAACAGTTGTTTTTCTCCAAACATGATGAGCCCACGGCCATCTGTGACAGGCGGCATGGGCCAATAGTGTGAGAAAAATTGTGAGAAGCGTCCTGGCTGCTCTCACACACCAACAGACTATCTTGGAGTCACAAAGATTTATATCTGCCAGCTAAAAGCAGCCAGTCCTTGACTGGATATAAAAAAACAATCCTGTTACACATCATCATTCAAAGTGATGTACTGTATGTAAGTAGTGGTTATGCACTGTATATACAAGATCTGTATCTCTCATGTATGGTGATATTCTTTTTTGTTTCTTCAGATCTAAGCGGCTTCCCTGAGACAGGGAAAAAGGAAAACTCCACCTGCCTTGCCCATCTATCTCTTAGCTCTTCCAGTACCTGCCTCAGTCCACCTTTAGAAGAAAAAAAGAATTGTGGCAATTACATGTATATGTTTTTTTTTCCTTAGTGAAACATCATGTGACCCCATTAATTATTAATTCATTCATACTGATGCACATACTGTAGCATGGAGGCAGCCACAATGTAGACATGCATTGCTGGGCAGCCCAGTTTGCAGAAAAGTGGAAAAGTGGATGTAACAAAACAAACACATTCCCTCCAGAAACCTCACCTGCTCACCTTGTAGGCAGCGCAGAGAACACACCGACACATGAACACAAACTCACACAGATACGCGGTAGCCTTCCACAGGCCATAATGGACCATCTGGCAGGTCTGGTTGCCACTGAAGTTCTTTGGTTGGGCCAGCTCCACCCAAAACTCTGTCCCCATGCCCAGGATCGTCAGGGTCACACCAATGATAGACACAAAAAATGCCAGCTTGATCTTTCCCTCCTGGCTGTCGCTCATCTTGTGGGTTCTCCTCGGTCCTCTTCCAAATTTCATTCCACCCCAACCCCAACCTTGTCCAGCTCCTGCCACCCCAAGTCGACCCTCTTCATCTTGTTGCACAAAGAAGTTGGACCACATAGTGATCTTAACTGGCCAGACACAACCAGGAAGTGCAGGAGAAAGGACTGGATGCTTGGGTTAAAGATTAGGGAGGAAATAATAAATTAAAAACATCTAAGGAAGCCTAAGGAAAGAGAAATCAGTTGTGTGGTTAAGGTTGGATAGGATGGGCTGGAGGTAATGATAAAATGGGGAGCGATGGAGGCAGGACCAGGAGACCCAACTTCTGTTTTCCATTCAGTCCTCTGAAACAGAGAGATGAAACAGAAAAATGAAAGACGAGCCAGCATATGCTTCATGAAACAAAATTGTTTCATCACTGGCATAAAATTTAATTTCCTACTGCTTTATCGGCATCTACAGTGTTCCCTCCCTAAAAGCCATATGACGTGCTCTCAGCCAACAGTAGATAAGCCATATGGTGCTTCCCTGAAAGGCAGATTTTGCTTCAGATGAAGAAACAACTGGGCTGGATGGACCAGTGGAGTTGGTTGTTACGGGGTCAAGGTGATAGATAACACAGCCGCGCCAGTCTGGACCACCCGTCTTCTATTTTCCCAGAGGAGTTGACAACACAGCTCTTCTCCAAGCAGGTACACTAGCTCTGGCTTAGACACAGATCCCATTTGATCTGAGGGGATAAAGGGTTGCCACAAATACCTCCCATCCTGCATTACGTGTACCAGCAAATAGTGGGAATGTGCAGTCATGGCTGTTGCTTTTTGAGTATGCATTTGATCACTGTGGGAGGCATATGCACTGTGGGTTAGTCCAGGTTTATGAAGTTGTTTCTGTTAAGTATATGCCCTCTGGAGTAGTTTAAACAACATCAGTGACTGGACACAACAGTGTCACCGCTCTGTACAGTGTGCATGATGAGAGGTGATAATTCAAGACTGAGCCCCATGAGAGAGTGGGGGCTGCAGCATTTAAGTCTGCTGTACAATCCAACAAGTTGCATAGCTGAGACAAGAGGCCTGGGTAGTTAGGAAGGCAGCACCAGCAGGCCACATACAGACAATGGATAACTAAATTCAGAGCTTTGTGCTGAAAGCATCACAGCTTTTATCTAAGCAAGGCACTACATGATCCCACAGCTACTTTCCATACAGTGTTTTGGAGTAGTGCTCGACATGAAAATTCAAAAGCTAGAGTTTTGCAGTATACAAATACTCTTATCAATGTATTTACCTGAGGTGGAGGACTTACAGTAAGTCACATATCTGAGGACTTGAGACTTGCTTGACTAACAATGGTAAAAGACTCAACTTGACTTAGACTTGAGACAGTTGACTCAAAATTAATTCATTTTTTAATTAAACATTTGCATTGTTCTAGCTATTGATATTTTGTTTTTTTAAACGCAATTGGGTAATTTCTAGTGCAATGTGCGCAAACCTGGCAACCTACCAGAACGCGGTAGATCACGAAAGGGCATTGGGACGTGGCGGGATGCGGTTAACATGGAAGGGTGCAGTTCGAAAACAATAATATCTAGATTCAAGGATTATGTTGTCAGTGGCGGTAATAAAAAGAGAACAGCGGCATGCAGTGCAAAAATAAGCAACAGGACCACCACCACATCCGCATTCATCGGTCGCTACAACACTCACAAAGAAAGGTAAATATGTGAATGTCTTAGCAGCTAACGTTAGCTAACTTGTTGGCTAGGCAAACGTTAACCAGAAAGCTAACATTAAGTTCAGGCTTTTGGCTTCGAATCACGCTTCGAGTTTCTGATGCTCATGAAAGGCATGCCTTTTATTTAATAGCTGTGTTAATAATCACAGGGGGCTTGTGAAAATTTCACTTAAATACGTGATATTCTCGTAACATTAGCTGTTATTAGCCCTGACAATGACCATAAAGTAGCCTCTAATTTGAAATAAAAAGAGAGAAGGAATGAAGAATACAGATCTTGTTGACTATATTTATTTCAATATAACAGTGTTTATTTTATGCCCTGGTAGGTGTCCTAAAATTGTGTTGTAAATTTTTGTTTTCAGGGTTATATTACAGTTTCAGAGCCCCACTCGTTGTTTATATAGGAGGATTTGTTTGCTGCAAAACGTCAGTAAGATTTATAAGGTGTAAGCAGGCTGCAACACTTTTTGTTAATGATTAAAATAAAACAGCTTTTTGTGATCAGTGTCTTGTAACCGATTTTAAATGTGGAAAATGGGGTAGAGCAGCAGAATTTTGCATGACTTGATTTGAAGTTTAAACTCAGCTTGCTTGATTCTCACCACATTAACTTGGGACTTGCTTGAGACCTGAAGGTAGGACTTGAGACTTGCACATGTGCGACTTACCCCCGGTATTTACACAACCAGAAATAAATAAGATTATTGACAGTAGAACTTGGAAATCAGTTAGAGCTGATGTGGTTAGTTCGTTAATTGGACAGAAAATGAACCAGCAGCTGTTCAAGTCAAGTCAGTTTTTATTTATATAACCAACCAATCTATCACATACACAATTGTTGAAGAAAATCAGATGTTACAATCAGCCCCAATGCCAAATGAACATGTGCTAAGTTAGATTTTAACTACAACTTATTTGGAAACAGTAGTTATAAGATGATATCATCACAATACAGCCACATTCGATAAACTGTCTTATCAGCTTATCACCTAGCACTAACTGATTGTAACCATTGCAAAGGGATAAACCGTTGTATTATCAAGAGCAAACCAAAAGCAGGTACAGTATGTGCATGTCTCTGAAAGATTGGAATAGCACCGGCACCATAGAATACTTGTCCAACATTAAGTGCAATAAAAAAACCAAGACAGCAGCTGTTGAAAACCACATTAGTAGTCAGAATTACAAACCTGGATCACATAACCACACAATGATCAGAGAGGTCAGAGCATGCCAGGCTACTCTACAGGGGATAAAAGACGATTGCTTAGTTTGCTATGTGTTTTTGTGAATTACAGTGCAGCAGAAACTGTGGTGCACCGATTTAGGTTCTGTATCCGTTGAGCAGAGGATACGCTTGTACACACGGGTGCATTTTATGTTGAGAAAACCCTTTCTACCATTTCAACACCGAAAGCCACTGGCATCTGTGTGTCCTGGGCATAAGAAAGCAATAAAGATGCACTTGAGTTAAAAGAAGAATAAGTCTGACCTGTTTGGTGTATGTTGCTCAGTTCAGGAAGACGTCACGCTTGAAACTTCATAGAGCTGGGAGTGGTGATGAGAGAGAAGGGGGAGAAAGAGGTATGTAAGGGTTATGGAAAGTGAGTGTAACAGGGGAGGGGGCTGCAGTCTGGTTGGTTAGTACTGTTTATGATTAAATGTGTCTTTGCCCCTCACGCTGTGCCTGCAGCTAGTGTTGAGTCTCAGCAGCAGCACCCTGTTCCTACTCTGTACATGTTTGTAATCTTAAATCAGTGAGCAGAGGTGCTGCTGGGTGGTTTGTTTGCATGACGACAGTCCTCACAGCATAATTGAAAACATGCCTGTATCTGTAACAGTCTTGCTGTGTGTGTATGTGTGTGTGTGTGTCTATTTTAGACAGCCACCTGTTAATGACATTAAGTGACGGTGAAGGAGGAGCCCGTGTTTGTATGAGAGGGGCCAGGACAGCATTTTACAGCAACACACTACATTTTGAGGAAAGTGAAAGTCTGACAGAGAGACAGAGAGCTGAAACCAACAGCAACATTTGCTGTGTTGAGAACAAATTTGTCATTGAACCTGAAGTTGTGCTAGAAATTTTTACTGGAAGCAAAAGTGAAATGAAGAGACCAAAAGAACAACAGACAGGGACACATATTGAGATATGAAAATCATGTGAAAGAGAGAACAGTAAAAATGTGGAAAAGCGGGGTAAAAAGGTGACAGAACACTGATATCTGAGGTAGATGCAGCAATGGACTGCACTGGCTGAAAATGAAATGATTTAGAGAAGAAAATGAGCTGCAGTGCCCTTTCCTTCCTCACTCAACACAGTCCAGAGAGATTTAAGACTCACCCTGGTCTTGTGGAAAGCTTTCCTAGTGGCCCAGCCCTGCTTGGCTCTTCTACAACGAGGTTTCATACGTGGCACAGAGAGAGAGGGGCCAACTGCCAGCCATGCTCCTGCTCCAGGAGGGCAAGGAAGGGGGATGGGAATGGAGGGGCAACAGAGAGGGGGATGCAAACTCAGAGTGAATCAGAGACAGACAGAACAGGACACAACTGGAACTAAACAAGCTATAGGCTGTTACAGGAAAATAAACACTTCCAGTGTCCAGAATAGTTTCATTTGGAGAAAATGCAGTGAAACCACAGAGCCAATTTTAGTGTAGTTTGCAAATGGAATTTTTCTGCAGGAAATTGGTGGGTACATAACATCCATGATGAATCCATTCATCTGGACAGCAGCTATCTGCTTTAATACACCTGTGTGATTAACACTAAATTAACACTGACTTTACTTTTATGCAGCCTGTATCTGCTCCTCCATCATATGAGAAGTGTCTGCACCCAGTAAGAGGCCATTAGTTATCTGCAGTACGCTTATGTCTCCAAATTACTCGTGTGCCTCTGTCAGCAGTACTAATGCTCAAACACACAGAACTGCACTCATGTAGAGTAACATGGGGACAGCTGCAACACTTTTTACGCTTAGTCTCTGACTAACTGAGCTATGTACACATTTTTAATATATTAAACATATATCTGCCAGCTTCTTAGCCATACCATTAAAATATGTGTAATTATAATAAAACAATTTACATCTGAAGAGAAGAAGTCAGATGTTGCGACTGACCTCATGCCTGGGGACAGTTGCACTGGTCTATAGGGACAATTGCAAAATCCATTCAAATATATTAAAATGGTACAAATTAACTTACATGTACTGTATCTATAAAAATCACTGTTTTTTTTGTTCTTCTGGGGGTTCAGTAGCCTACATTGCTCTCAGTTGGTGTTTGATGCCTAACTTCTGTCTTAAAAGAAAAAAAGGTACAGGGTGGTGTGGCAAATACCCAAATTCTTTGCCACTGACATAGCTTTAAGATGGCGGCGCGAACGAACACAGCGGCCTCTCTCTCTCTATGCTGTGTACCTAAAAATGTGTGTTATAGTGTGTGTTCGTGTTTATTGTGTTTCAGTTCTGGTGCACGTAGTTCAGCATCTACGTTGCTGCCAACATACAGTCTCCAGTGCCCTGTGGATATAGGATACAAGTCAAAACATTTCAACTTGGACCAGGAAGTTACAGAGGAACTTCAAGGCCTGGGGCTTCTTTGCCGGATTCCTACATCATCGAACATGCCAGCTGCATCACCCCCTGAGAGGAGGTGCCAGAAGCGTTGCGAGTGTAAACAGAAGCGGGGCAAACTTGGAGGCATAGCAGGCTAGGCTAGCAGCTAGCTCACACAGACCCGCGATACCATCCCTCATTATGGCCAATGTACGCTCACTGGACAACAAAATAGACCACATACAGCTCCTGAGATCTGCCCGGCATGATGCAAGGAACTGCTGTGTTTTCATCTTTACGGAGACACGGCAAAACGACAACATCCCGGACTCCACTATCCAGCTAGCTGGGCTAACATGCTACCGAGCTGACCGAGTCCTTGTGGAAGGAGGTAAAACATGTGGAGGGGGAGTTTGTGTTTACATCAGCAATGCTTGGTGTCGGGACGCTGCTGTTATTCATAAACACTGTTCTCCAATGATGGAGTTTATTATCATCAAGTGTCGGCCTTACTATTTATGTAGGGAGTACTCATTAATTCTGTTGATAGCTGTGTACATTCCTCCCACTGCTAACACCAGAGATATGAGTGAGCAACTAAATGAACTCTACCAGGCCATCAATGAACAACAGACGGTCCACCCAGGCGGATTCCTCATCACAGCTGGGGACTTCCATCACGTGGATTTAAAGGTTTTACTGCCCAATCTGCATCCCATGTGGACTTTCTGATGAGAGGAGACAACACACTGGACTTTGTGTACACTGCATGCAAGGGAGCATACAACGCCTCCCCCCTCCCCTACCTGGGTCTCACATCACCATCATGCTGAGACCTGCATACAGACCCAGAGTGAGAGTCATCAGAACAACACAAAAGGAGGTACGTGTGTGGCCGGAGGGGGCTTCTTGTGCTCTGAAGGACTGTTTTGACACTACAGACTGGGACATTTTCAAGCAAGCAGCCACTCACAACAATCACATAGATATAGAGGAATACACTGAGGCCGTCACAGCATACATCAAAGTGCATTGATGATGTCACTTACTGCAAAAATATTACTGTTCATGCCAACCAGAGGCCATGGATGACAGGTGAGGTTCACAGACTCCTGAGGGCTCCGGGATGCAGCCTTTAGCGCCGGCGACACCGCAGGCCTAGCAAGTAAGAGCCAACCTGTCCCGTGGAATCAGGGAGGCAAAATGCCAATACAGCAAGAAAATATCTGGACACTTCAGCAACACTAGAGATGCACAGAGTCTCTGGTGAGCCATCCAAACCCTCACCCCAGATTTGTGATAGTGGCATCTCTGTGCTGAACACCCTCAGTGACTTTTTTGGCCACTTTGAAACACAGAACAACACACCAGCACTGAAGACCACCTCGCCCCCAGGCGAGGAGATTGTGTGTCTGTCCACAGCCAGCGTGAAGAAGACCCTCTCCAGGATTAACCCACACAAGGCAGCTGGACTGGATAACATACCTGGTCATGTTTTAAAGGACTGTGCCGAGGAGCTCAGGGATGTCCTCACGGACATTTTTAATATCTCCCTGAGCCAAGTGGTTGTTCCCACATGTTTCAAGGCCGCCACAATATTTCCACTTCCAAAGAAGCCCCACCCAACCAGTTACAATGACTATTCGCCTCTAGC
>NW_018128072.1:917759-925834 GCF_001952655.1 Monopterus albus
CCCCATCGTGTGCTCCTACTACAGGGCACAACTGAGAGCGTCATCACTGGCTGCATCACTGTGTGGTACAGAGGCTGTACTGTCTCCTGCAGAAGGACCCTGCAATGCATAGTGCAAACAGCCAGCAAGATTGGCTCCCCTTTGCCATTACTGGACATCTTTAACACCCGCCTCACCCACAGAGCCATCAGCTTTGCTGACGACCCTCCCAACCCTCACACTCCCACTTCAGACTCCTGCCTTCAGGAAGAAGGTATCTGAGTCTTCAGGCCAACTCCACCAGACTTACAAACAGCTTCATTCACCAGGCTATGAGGATGCTGAACACTGTCCCATCACCAACACCCCTGGTGATGCTGACCACCTGACGATCTTCTTGTTATTATATGCACTATTGTCACTGTTTGCACATGGCTTTGAGTTTCATCATCGCCTATTAGGTTGTACCATCTAGTTTATCCTTATTACTTGAATTCAGTTTTCATATTCTGTTTATTCTGAGTTTATTCTACTTTTATTCTATTTTAGTTTCTTAACCCTCCTGTTATGTTAATTTTTTAGGCACAACAGTAATGTTCCTGGGTTAACTTTACCATGACTAACCATTTCAATCACTATTTAGTGCAATGGTGTTCTTTACCTCTCACAGATGATGGTTCAATGCGGATAATGCACTCTTTTTTTTTCATAAAACATGCATGTTACAACTTTTTTTAATGTACATTGGAAAGACCTGCATATAAAGTACATTATTTTTATATGCCATTGATTTTAAAAAAAAGTTTTTTACATTTTGAAATCTTTTTTTTTTATGAAGTGATGTTGATAACTTAAAACACCTCTTCTGAACAGTGTCTTTAACCTCTAGAGTCCCTGCGTCCTCATATGAGGACCGCACAGCTTGGGTTTCCAAAGCTCAGGACTCTAGAGGTTAATATAAACATGCAGGGGGAGGTTGCAAATATGTGAAATGAACCAATTTTCATTTTATATGTTGATTACACCTGTTAAGCTGAGCAGAAGAAGTTTCATACCAATAAAATACTTTTAACTATTGTTTTTAGATGTTTTAACTTTTCACCAACAACATAACAGCAACATAACAGGAGGGTTAAGTGGTATGGGCATTCAACATTAGGTGAGAGAGAAACAGTATGTCTGGTGATGCTGAACCATCTGACAATCTCCTATTATTGTTAGAGTAGAGTAGGTACTTTATTGACCCCACAGTGGGGAAATTTCTGTGTTAAAGCAGCAATAGAGAACAACCAACATAACACCATAAGAACACATAACACACATAAGAACAGGGCTTCATAAAAACACGGAAAAGAACACAACGAGGACACAGCTGCTGTAACTTGCTGCCACTCCACCACTGAGACTCAAAACCACATGTGTACGTAAGTATGTAGTAACAAAGAACACTTAGTCTTAAAATAAAAAGTTACATAAAAGCACTACTGTCACTGACTGTACACAGTTTTGAGTCACAGCAGTCTAGGCTAGCAGCTAGCTCACACAGACCTGCGATACCATCCACTGTGCTGCCCACAGTTTTTAGGGCAGCACGGTGGCACAGTGGTTAGCATCGTTGCCTCACAGCGAGAAGGTTCTTGGTGTTATATCAGTTTTTAGTCATGATAAAACTCTGTTGACTAGCTTGCTACAATAACCTTCACATGTACTAGCTATGTAAATTAAAAGTAAACAAAACAATGGTTAAAATAATATAAAAATCTATTTGTTATGCAGTCAGTGAGGACAGTATAACAAATGTGATCATGAAAAAATTATTCATACCCCCAAAACACATTTTTGGAAAGCTCACACCTAGCATCAGTGTTCCTGTTCTGGGAAAGGGGATAACAAAATTAGTTTTATTCTGACTGGAGGAAAAAGGCACTGTTGCAACTGTCCCTTGTTATAACTGTACTTGTTACCCTACATGCACCTGGCCAGAGGTGGAAAGTAACTAATTACATTTACTCATTGATTGTACTTAAGTATAATTTTGATGTATCTGTACTTGAGTATTTTCATTTTTGGCAACTTCATATTTCAACTTCACTACATTTCAGAGAAAATATTATACTTTGTAGTCAATGCAATGGTATGCCCTAAAAACTATAAGTATGCTCCAGGTGTGTTTTCCAGAGGTCTTTGTGAAGGCTTATGAGAGTAGCATGGGAGAAGCAACTGGTTCATAAGTCATGAAGAAGAGCAGGAAGGGATTTTATTCCCAAGGAGAAAGATTCAATTGAAGTCAGGCGGTTTAGGCCTATTTGCCTTGTGAATGTAGAAGGCAAGATTTTCTTCAGGGTAGTGGTACAGTGGTTGTCATGCTACCTAGAAAGGAATAAGCTCTTTGACACCTCAGTGCAGAAAGCCAGAATACCAGGTTTTTCTGGATGCTTGGAGCACAGAAGCATGACCTGGCATCACATTCAGTCAGCAAAGAGGGGAAACAGATTTGCATGTAGTGGTCTTAGATCTAGCTAATGCCTTTGGTTCTGTGCCACATAGCCAGTGTTGGGATGTTTTACTTAGTTAAAGAGCTAGTTAGAGAATATTTTCAGAATATCCAGATATATTTCACAACAGCAGAGTGTATTACAGGCATGGCAGCAACTGGAGATTGTGCATTTTGCCATGAAGCCTACTGTTTCTCACTGCTAGTGTTTACCGTGGCAATGGAGGTTATTATTAGGGCATCTAGATGGGTTCCAGGAGGAAATACATAGGCTTCAGTCAGGGCAACAGTTACCAACCACAAGAATCTACATGGATGACATGACAACTATCACCACCACAGCACCATGTACCAGAAGGCTATTGGACAAGCTGAATGCTAACCTAAAGTGGGCTAGAATGAAGGTGAAGCCAGAGAAATCAAGAAGCATTTCAATATTAAAAGGTGTGCTTTCAGATAGAAGGTTTTGTATATTTCAACAGTGTTAGAGAAGCCAGTCAAAAATTTAGATAGATGATATGATGCAGCTTAGTGATAAAGAGCAAATTAAGGGTTTGAATCAGTAGGCATTTGATGGCATTAAGAGCACAAAGGTGTCAGACCTCCCAGGCAACTTACACTGTGGTGCCTACAGCTTGGTGTTTTGCCACGATTGTTATGGCCACTAACAGTGTATGATGTACCAGTTTCTCTGGTAAAGATGCTAGAGAGAATGTTTAGCACGTACATTAGGAAGTGGCTGGGAGCTCCGTGCTGCCTCACAGTGTGGCCCTGTACGGAAAGGGGAATTTGGAGCTCCCTATAACCAGTTCAACAGAGGAGTTTTGAATGCGTTAAGACTAAACTGGGAATAACACTGTCAGAATACAGGGATGTAGTACTGCTGAGTGCAGCGCCAACAGTCTTAGCAGGGAGGAAGTGGAACAAGAAAGAGGCTGTGTTGCAGGCTCAGGCGGCTCTTAAACACAGGCACATAGTAGGGTAGGTACAGCATGGACATGGTGGTTTTGGTTTAAACACATCACAGCCTTCTTGGAGCAAAGCAGCAGCTGACAAAAGGAAGATGGTTATTGAGGAGATTAGGAGGCAGGAAGAGGCAGCTAGATGTGCAAAGGCAGTCTCCCAGGCTCAGCAGGAGATTTGTAGTCAGGTCAGCAGTCTCTCTGCTAAGTGAGTTGGGTATAAATGGGTGGATCCTAAGACAAATACTGTATTCAGGAACCTAGCTGATAGATTAATTTGGACAGACAACTGCCATCTTGATCTATGTTTCCAGCCCTGATGATGATAAAGCAGCAAACAGGATAATGGACACTTACAATAATGTACTTGCCCAATTTTCTGATCAACCAATGCTTATTCTTGGGGATGTTAACTCCTGTGATCTGGCGAGTTATTTTCCCACCATGTATCAGTATCTGAACTGCTGTACTCACTCAACACATATTTTGGATAAGTGTTATGGTAATATACCTGATGCTTATAAGTTTATATGTTGTCCTTCGCTGGGGAAGTAAGATCATAATGTTATACATCTGGACTAAACAGAGTAGGAAGAAGTAAGAAGAGTTGAGGGATTGTTTCAAGGACACTAATTGGGATGTGTTTTTTAATAATTGCTATAATATTGACAAGTTCACTGATGTTATCACATCTTAGTTACTTTAACAAAAAATAAAATATGTTCATAAACAATAGGCCCTGGTTATCTAAGGAACTATAAACTTATTTGATTGGGAAGAGAATAGCCTTTTGTAAGGGTGACAGAGCTGGAGAACTTAGAGGCAAATATGTTCTGACATTCCTTCTTATTGCTCTGTATTTCTTGAGGAATATGTATTAAACCATCTAAAGCATCAGGCCCAGATGGTTTGAGAGGACAAGTCCTTAAAAATTATGCTCCTCAGTTGAGTAAGGTTCTTACTTGAGTGTTCCAACTCTTATCAAATATGGGCGCTGTCCCTCGCTCATGGAGATTGTCAAACATAACCCTGGCCAGTTAGATGATTTCAGGCCTATAACACTTCCCCGCCTATAAACAAATCCAGAAGCACTGACAATGCAACTTTAATCTTAATGAATATTGTAGCTAAAATATGCAACAGTCATGGCATTATGCTGGAATACTATTTATGTTATGGCTTGTCCCCCTCACCAGGAGGGTGAGGGAGAACTGTGGTAGGAGTCAAGATTGCTGACCCAGGTGCTAGTAAAACAAGGGGGTTTAATGGAAAAAAGACACAAAGTAACAACATAACAAAGTCTATGTACACATACAATCCGGGTAGGACAGAGATGGTTGCGGAGACCAGGACGAACAGGTGAGCAGACAGGCTAACGGCAGGAACCAGGAGAGTAGGAGGATCAGGACGGACAGGTGAATAGACAAACTAACCAGGAGAACTGGCGAACGAAAAGGAAATCCACAGCATAGGAACTGTCAGCATGGACATCTAGAGACGTATAACACAAAGCGTAACCAGCATACAAAATGAGATCCACAGCACAGGAACTGTCAGCGTGGAAATCAAAATGACGTACGACGCATACCGCAAATATAGGTATATCGGTATAATGCAAGTTAATGCTCCGGCGACGATGGAGTGTCTGCCAGAAGTTAAAATAAGGTAGGGAAGTCATTACAGTAACGCACCTCAGCTGTGCGCGACAACCCACGATTCACTAATTACAGCAAGCGACACAGCTGAGGTGCTGATCCCACAAAAAGGAAAGAGCAGGAGAGAGAAAGGCAAAAGAGAGGCAGGTCGTGCCGAACGGACCTGACAATTTATTGATTTTAGTTCTCTAAGAAAATACATATTCTTTTGAAAAGGCTGCAGGCATTAAGGATAAATGGTGGTCTGATTTTGTAGATCAGAGATTTTCAGACCAACAGGCCACAGAGAGTGTCTAAAAGGTCAGGTGTCAGACGTGATCACACTAAATACAGGTGCACCACAGGGTACCATTTTATCACCTTTATTGTTTTCTTTGTATACATAGTTTGGTTTTTTTAGAGTATGCTGATGATATGGCTTTGGTTGGCCTCCTGTGTGTGGGGGACATTGCAAGAGATGGCACATATTGTATTTTAATTGTGTGTGCTAAGCTGAAGTAAACTAGCATAGGAGGACAGGCTTAACAAAAATATTTGACACATGCGGCAGGCTTTAGCATGAGCAAGCTAACATGAGGACATATTAGAATTTGACTGGTTTATTGAAGTGAATGCTAACACAAGGTGGATTCTGATGTAGCAGTTTAGCTAGTTTTCCAGTGAGCTATCTGAAATGTTTGGCAAGTTATTTTAAATATTTTGTGTTTGGTATTTTAAATGTTTGCTTGGCAATCTTAGTAGAACAGTGTCAGTGGCTGGACAACTGAGTGGACCTGGCGCTCAAAGGTGACTGCCATTACAAGCCAGCCAAAGCTTAACCTGAGCAAATACAATGCAGATTCTGTGTGTCAAGCTACTTTGCTTGGGTGAGGACAGGGTTCAGGGATGCTTTGTGTTAAGGGTACCTTAGATCTGGAAAATCGTGTTGCTTATTGTCGGGCTCTGAAGATTTATGATGGTATGGCCTGACCCCCTCCTCATTGGGGCCAAATAATGGGTAAACAGCATTTAACTCGTATACTGAGCTTCCATATGAATGCTCTTCCATTCTTTGGTACTTTTAAATGCATATTATTGACTGGTTTGATCATTTTAGTTACTTTTCAGAATGAGATTAATTAAACAAAATGAAGTACAATCACAAGACTTTATTGATCCCTGGTGGGAAGTTCAAAAGTTCCACAGCAGTATGTAAAGTACTTAAAATTATAAACATGTAAAGTAGTTAAAATGAGCTCTACCTTTTCCAGCTGCAACATTAAATAAGATGTTCACAATAATGCATCAGTAATTATAATCCAGTAATATGATATACATTAATGTGAACTGTACCATTCTGCATAACGAGTACTTGTACTTTTGGTACTTTAGGTTTATTTTGATTCTGATACTTTTATATTTAAGCAATATTTAAAATGCAAGACCTTCACTTGTGACAGACTATTTTACACTGTAGTATTGCTACTTTTACTTCCACTGCAGTTGGCAGTATAGGTACAACAAGCTAAAACTAATGCAGTCCAAATCCTCTCTTCGGGGCTTTCCTCTCATGGGGACAAGGAGGAGCTGAGCAGGGTGCAGCGGGAACTAAAGTACATGATCCGGAGGTGCAAGGCTAGCTACAGGAAGAAGCTGGAGCAGAGCATGGAGAATAACAATGTGCCTGAGATGTGGAGAGGCCTGAAACACATCTCGGGTCATGGTAAAAGTGGAGATGGTCACCAGGTTGCGGGGGACAAGGCCTGGGCAAATGAACTGAATCTGTTTTTTTAATAGATTTGACTCTACCCAGTCCTCAGCCCCCACCCTGCCAGCCCCCACGACTTACTTCTCCAGGTCAGTTGTCTCCCTGCAGCCGCAGCTGCTCACACCTCAGCTAGACCTTGCCCCTCCTCCCACTGTCACGAGGGTTTCTCAATATCTCACAGCTCCTGAGCAGTCACCACCCACCAGCCCCTCCGCCTCATGGCAGACCAGGTCAGGAAGGAGTTAAGGAGGATTAAGGCCAGGAAGGCCACAGGCCCTGACCACATCAGCCCCAGGGTCCTCGGAGTGTGCACACGAGCTCAGTGAGATGGTCCTGTACATGTTTAACCTGAGTCTTAGCCTGGAGAGAGTCCCAGCCCTATGGAAGACATCCTGTGTTGTCCCGGTTCCCAAAATACCTCATCCTAAAGAGCTGAACCATTACAGATCCGTTGCCCTGGCCTCCCACCTGATGAAGATCATGGAGAGGATTGTCCTCGGCCACCTCCGTGCCCAGGTGAGCTTGGCACTGGACCCGCTGCAGTTTGCATACCGTCCTGGGGTCGTGGCAGATGACATTATCTACATGCTGCATCAAGCCCTATCTCATCTGGAGTCCCCCCGAAGCATGGTGAGGGTCATGTTCTTTAACTTCTCCAGTGCTTTCAACACAATCCAGCCGTCACTGCTGAGGAGGAAGTTGGAGGGGGCAGATGTGGACCAACACCTGTCCGCATGGACCATTAACTACCTCACAAACAGACCTCAGTTTGTCAGGCTTCTGTGTGTCGGACGTGGTGGTCTGCAGCACAGGGGCGCCCCAGGGGATGGTGCTTTGCCCCTTTCAGTTCACCCTCTACACATCGGACTTCAAGTACAGCTCCCACCAGTGTCATCTACAAAGGTTCTTGGACGACACTGCCATTGTTGGATGTGTATCTGGGGGGGACGAGGGGGAATACAGGGGGGTTGTTACTGACTTTGTGGAGTGGTGTGAGGAAATCAACTGGTCCTGAACACCAGTAAGACTAAAGAGATGGTGATTGATCCCAGGTGGAAATCACCAGCACTCACTCCGGTGAGCTTTCAGGGCTCAGTCATTGAGATTGTGGACACCTTTAAATACCTGGGCGTCCACCTCAACAACAAAATGGATTGGACTGAAAAAACTGATGCCCTGTACAAGAAGGGCCAGAGTTGCCTCCACTTGTTGAGGAGACTGAGGTCCTTTGGTGTGCG
>NW_018128072.1:925851-931577 GCF_001952655.1 Monopterus albus
GAGAGCTGGGTCTGTCCTGGGCTGCCCCCTAGACTCCATCGAGGAGGTGGCGGACAGAAGGATGCTGGTAAAACTAACATCCATCATGCACGACCCCTCCCATCCCCTGCACCACACAGTGGTGGCTCTGAACAGTTCCTTTAGCGCAAGACTGTTACATCCCCAGTGTAAGAAGGAGCGTTACCGTAGGTCGTTCCTCCCCACAGAAATCAGACTGTACAATACATCACTGAAGGGATAAGCTAGGTGAAAGTATGACGGACTATGTAATAGTCAACTGAGGTACAATACTCAAATCCTGGGGTAAAATGCACGGTTAATATGCACATATGTAAATTCTGTTCTTGATTATTCAAGTACTTGATTCTGTCTATTTTTGAGTACTTGGAATTTATTTATCAGGATGTGTGTGCAGTGCTTGTTCTCATGGTGTTATGCTGTCTGTTCTCTATTGCTGCTTGAGGTACTGAAATTTCCCCATTGAGGGATCAATAACGTACCTACCTTCCTACATCTTCATGAAGTTGATAGCATTTTGTTGTTGTTCAAACTGTTTTCGAGAGGTGCTGATTCAACTGTATGATTATTGTGGAAGATGCTGTTTAATTATACTGCATTACACTGACAGGCATTTGTTATTTTGTGTATCTCAAATCATTGTGCTAGGCTTTGATGATAGGATATTTGGTTGGAGAATGAGTCAAGTGATATCTTATGCTTCTTACTGTGACTGAAGCTCTTTGCAGGTGCCGTTTGTCAATGTTTGTTATATGTCATATGATCCCCTTCATCTATTTTTTTGGTAACTCACCTGCAGTTTGTGTGCAGATGATTTGATCCTTGTTTCTGAGAATGATATATCAAAGTGATACTTGTCATAGCAGTAAAGGCACAGGTGTTACTAATAACATGGATAATGCTCTCTTCTATACAGGTGTGACAGTGAGACAGTATCAATACAAGGACCCTGAAACTGAAGCAGTTGCATTCAAAAATTATTCTTTACAACTGTGCTTTTTCTACTATCCAAATGTCTTCCATGTAAAAGACTTGTTCACATTCAACATTGACATCTTGATGCCAGTGTTTTGAGAACTGTGTCTGTGCCAACGTCCTTCCATGGGATGCTTTTTGCTGAATACAAACTGGCACATGTATCCTACTGCATCCACCCGAGTCCAGTGTTCCCCTCTCCCACTGCTGCAGTGTTCTTTCTTACAGAATGAAGATCAATGGGGAGGCACTGCCCAGAATGACAATGACCATCAAGTCTTAAATTCACCACTAGAGGGAGATCATGTATTTACTTTATTTTAATCTTCAATGCAGTATCAGGCCTAAGGAGGGCTATTAATATTATTTAATAGGTCTCATGCTAAGCAGCCTGAATATCTCGATCTATAGGGGAGGTAGGGTCAGTGTCTGGGAGAGCTGCTGTTGTATCTGTACCTTCAGGGAACGAAATGCCTCAGTGGCTGTGTTTTGTGCAGTGGGGTGCAGTGTTGCAGATGGAGATGGGCAGTATAGAGCTGACACAAGGCATTACTTCATATCAGAGATTTGTTGCTTTCATTAACTGTTTTACAGAAACACCCTACTGAGTAGGTCCCAGTTGGACAGTCTTTATGACATTTACTGAAGCTGAAATATAAAAAAACATTTTTTGACAAAGCAAGCTGCTCCAGCTCGGGGAAGAACAAGATAATATGCCTAAGCAATTCAAAGCAGTTTTCCCTAGGTTAGTTGGTCAGGGAGGACAGACCTGTGGGTGGGGGGGTGGGTTATTTTTTGCCTGGTTTTCATCAGGGTGTCGACGTTTCTCACTAGAGGTGTGTTCTGTGTCTTCAATGTCATCAGAACAGTTGTCTGCCAATCTACTGGACAAAAATTTTCATGTAAGATCATTAGGGGAAAAAAAAAAATCACATTTTTATGTAGACTATTAGATTTTATTGATTTGTTTATTTTCCCCCTGGCTCATTACTGTGGGTGAAAGTTAAAACTCAGCCTTAATAGATACCAGTAGAAACACAAAAAACAACAGGATTTGTGTGATATAACAGCTGACTGTGGAGATCACGCTTAACTAAAAACAGCAGAAGGAAGAAAAAAAATACACTTAGTATTAAAAAAACGTGATGTTCTATGGGAGACGCACGTCTGATTCAGTGTGGACTGGCACATTTGATATAATGGAATTCTATTTGCGGCGTGAGACTCACATAGCAAACACTTCCAAAACCGTGTCCAGTGTGTTTTCCCTGTAAAACACACAAAGCGTTTTTAGAAGCTTTTTGTATGCGCCTCACGCCCGTCTCATGCTGTAGATAGAATTTCATATCAAGCAAGTCAATCCACACTGCATCCGTGAGACATGGGTCTCCTGTAGAACCCTCACGTTTTTTTTTAATACCAAGTGTATTTTTTTTTTCTTCCTTCTGTCATATTTGGTGAAGCATAATTGCTACATTCAGCTGTTTAAATCACACAAATCCCGTAATTTCTGTTTGTACTAGTATCTAGTATCTATTACAAATGATTAGGACGAGTTTAACTTTCACCCTCTCAGCCAGAGGAAAAAAAAAAAATATATATATATATATATAATCCATAGGCGACAAAAACCCATTTTTTTCCTCATCTTACATAAAAACTAATTATGTCTGGAACACTTGTCTTGTTGGTTGGCTTGGTAAAGACTGTCCTGACGTCAGTTGGACAGCTGTTCTGCTGACTTTAAACCTGCATTAACTAACTATCCTATCATTAACTAACTTTTATCCACAAATTTTGGATAAAAAGAGAAAAAGCACAAAAGGGACTTATTGGATACTTGTATGTAGGAAAAAAAAAAAGCTATTTCACAGTAGAAATCATTAACTTGAGTAATAAACTAAAACATACATTTTAGATATGCTTTGTCATATTTTGAAAATGGTGACATAGTGAAAAAGCATTTATGTACTTAAACTGTCAGTAAGTTAACTAGCGCCATCGATTGGACATTACCATTAAATACAAGGCTTGATAAATTATGCCAACCACTGAATGAAAATTACCCATCACTTGGCATAATGAAGTTTGGATGTAGGTGTGAATAAGAGGAAGCACAAAACAATAAGGCATCGTGTAAATTCCATTTTTAATCAACATTTGAAAGCAAATTGGACAAATGAAAGACTTTTCTGCTTTTATAAACTAGATGATTTTTAAGTTTGAACTCATTTAAGAAGTCACATTTTTTCCAGAGAGAAAAATAAAGAACTTAAAATGACACAGTGACACTGAAAAAAAAAGCTAATTTTCCAAAAGTAAGGAGTAACATCTCAAAAGCGTTATCACTGACATAGTCTCTCTTCAGCGCTGTCTTAAGCCACTGAAGGTATCAAATGAAAGCATCACCTCAAGCCCGTACAGTGTGAACATGTGGTCCTCGGAGAAACAACGGCAGAAGATGAGGGAGATAAGAGAAAAGCAGATCTTGTTTAAGTACATGCAGACAGTTTCTAATTACCTCTTAGATTTGGTGGAAATGCCCCAAAGGCCATACATACAGCAAAATACTAGTTATGAAAGCTCAACAGAAAATGACAAATTTTATTAGCTGAAAATCAGTCAACTGTATAGTAATAATCCTTTGTCTGTGGGTGTTAATTATTTTTATTATGGAGCCCAAATAACTGGAAAAAAAAGCCACTGTGGTGTTAAGTTTCATTCTGATACTTTACTGTGGACAAGATACTGTCCTATCAATTTATGTTTTAACCAAAGCAGGTTTGATGTTAACAATCTTAATGTAAGAGGCTGTCTAGTTTTGGTTTCACTGTGGTACAACATGAGTCATAGGTATTAGTCGTGTTTATTTGGTCTTGTCAAAGATGTGAGACACACAAAAAGGACTGGGTCCAACACATCTTAACAATCTGCAGGAAAAGAAAGAGAAAACTGGTAACACAAGGCTAAAGCACGAGATTCTGACATTCATGAACCAACAGATATCATTGATAGCGGGGCTGGTCAAATTTCTATCCTTAGTGAATTGACATGAAATAACAAAAAATAAAAACAACCTGGTGTAATTGAGTCTGTTGATCCTGTTATGCTGCAGTCCGAATACAAAGTGATATTACAGCTCAAAACAGCGGAGCTAGCTACAAACTGTATCAAAACAATTACAGATGGCATTCAGATAGAGTCCAATTAGACAACAGGTTCTCTAACAATCATCCTGAGGGGGGCAGTGGCCTGATGAAAATGAAGGAACACGAGGAATGAGTTCAAACTTAAAGGGGGGGGGGGACAAGGAGTCTCCTCGCCTTTGTACTGATGATGTCAAAAATGAAGTGGACATTACAGCTACTGTATATCTATATTAGATAGTCAAACAAAAATGCCCTCATCTTCCTCTTCATCTCCCCTGCACTTCTATTTAGCGCAGCCCTCCTCTCAATCACAACTCTAGTTCGTTCCCTACTGCACCTCTGTCCTAACGTACTTAAAACAGGCAATCTCCATTTAAATACAAACCTGAAGTGTGACACCCCCTCCCACCCCAAATGACATTTGCCTCACAAAGTATAAAAATTGTTGACCCCACCCTAAACCACTACCCTATTATTACACACATTTCTCAAAACTCTGACTCGCCCACCAGCCAAATCCAGCCCCCTCTGTTAATGACTGTATATAAATCCTCCCCATAGTTTTCTTTCCCAGTTCCAATTCAAATGTCCAATTCTCCTAGATCTGAAATGCCGCTCTACCAGATAAATCAAGGGTCTGATTTTGGAAATGGCACCACCCCCGATCCCCCCACCCCCAAAGAAAGAAAGTTAACACGTTCTTCTTGCCTCCTCTACCAGAAGTCCCGGCGGTGATAAGCGTCCGGATCGCAGTATTTGGTCACCACCACCCTGTTGGCAAACTTCCGTCCTGTCAGCCCCTGCATGGCCTTCTGGGAGTCAAAAACTGACGTGAACTCCACAAAGATCTACAGAAATGTTTATTTAAAACAAAACAAACAACAACACACATTAGGTTGATGACTCGATACATTTTTTTTTTAACCACAACACCACAAACCACATTCTGGATGACTTAAATCAAACAGCTCCTACCTTGCCAGTCCCAGGCACCTCCAGGCCATCCACAGGTCGAGGTATCTCAATGCTCTTGACTTGGCCGTACTTGCTGCACTCCTCTCTGACATCCTCCACAATCTCCTCATATTCTTCATCATCCAGCAGCTCCTCGGGGGCCACCATATTCATCAGACACAGCACCTCGGTGGGCAGGCCTCCCATCTGAGTCACTGAGCTGTTTAGACCTGGCACCTGCAGCGTCACAGGGGTCTGGTTTATACTTGTCTGGAAGGACAAACAGAAAAGGTTAGATCAGGGTTAATTTTTTACATAACAGTTTGGTCTAAGTATTAGGACTAGCTGCAGGCCATCTACAATGTCATTCAGTTGTGGACCTTATTAACCAACTCTTATTAAACAAAACAGTAGCGAAAAATAATTTATAGTATCATTTTCATATTCTGAAGTAGACTGCTTCCACTTTTACAAAACTCCTTAAAGCATTGCTTCAGATAATTTAAGACATTTGTCACTTTCCTCTATCTGTTGATAGTTTTGATTTCATTTTTGACTGGTTGCCACAAAGTACAAACACCTTCCATATCCAGTTTCATGATGCTTTGACTTCTGGCTGTTTTTGTTGAC